>NW_026868055.1:459681-539313 GCF_020745735.1 Hemiscyllium ocellatum | reverse complement strand
CCTCTCTCGCCGTCCCGTCCCTCCCCTCCCGTCTCTCACCCTCCCGGACCTCCCCCTCCCTCCTATTTTACGCCCTCCCCTCCCCTCCTATCTTACGCTCTCCCCTGCCAACTTACGCCCTCCTCTCACCTCGCTCGTCCTCCCGGCATTTCCCTCCCCTCACCTCCCTTGTCTCGCCCTCCCAGCCCTCCCCCTCCTCTCTCTCTCCCTCCCCTTCCAGCCCCTCTCTCGCCCTCCTTGCGGTCCCCCCTTCACGCCCTCACGGCCCTCCCCTCCCCTCCCCACTCTTGCTCTCCCCTCCCCTCTCTCGCCCTCACCTCCCCTATCTCGCACTACCCTCTCCTCCCCTTTCTCTCGCTCCCGGCCCTCTCCTGTCCTACCCTCTCTCGCCCTCCTGGCTCTCCTCTTCCCTCCCCTCTCTCGCCCTCCCGGCCCTCGCCCCTCCTCCCCCCTCTCGCCCTCCCCTTCCCTCCTCTTGATCTCCCGGCCCTCCCAACCCCTCCCCTCCTCTCACCCTCCCGTCCATAGCACTCCCCTTCCCTCCCCTCTCTCTCGCACCCCTTCGCTACACTCCCCTTTCTCGCCCACCCGATCCTCCCCTCCACTCCACTCTCTCGACCCCCTCCCCTCCCCTTCCGTCTCTCGCCATCCCGTCTCTCGCCCATCCGACCCTCCCCTCCACTCCACTCTCTCGCCCCCCCTCCGCTCTCTCGCCATCCCGTCCCTGCCCTCCCTTCCCCTCTCTCACCCTCCCCTCCCTTCTGTCGCCCTCCCGTCCACTCCCCTCTCTCGCCCTCCTAGTAGTCCCCTCCTCTCGCACTCACGGCCCTTCCCTCCCCTCCCCTCCCCTCTCTCGCCCTCACGGCCCTCCCCTCCCCCCATCTATCGCCCTCACGGCCCTCCCCTCCCCTCTCCTCTCTCGGCCTCACGGCCCTCCCCTCCTCTCCCATCTATCGTCCTCACGGCCCTACCCTCCACTCACTCGCCCTCCCGGCCCTCCCATCACCTCTCTCGCCCTCGTGGCCCTCCTGGCCCTCCCCTCCCCTCTCTCACTCTTGCGGCCCTCCCCTCCCCCCTCTCGCCCTCCCGGCCCTCCCCTCCCCTCTTTTGCCCTCCCCTACTCTCTCTCGCCCTCCTGGCCCTCACCTCCCCTCCCCTTTCTCGCCCTACCCTCACCTCTCTCACCCTCCCGGCCCTCCCCTCCACTCCCCTCTCTCGCCCTCACGACCCTTCGCTCCACTCTTCGCCCTCCCGGCCCTCCCCTCCTGTCTCTCACCCTCCCGGCCCTCCCCTCCCCTCCCATCTTACGCCCTCCCCTCCCATCTTACGCCCTCCCCTCACCACTCTCGCCCTCCCGGCATTCCCCTCCCCTCACCGCCCCTGTCTCTCCCTCCCGGCCCTCCCCCTCCTCTCTCTCCCCCTCCCCTCCCAGCCGCTCTCTCGTCTTCCTTGTGGTGCCCTCCTCATGCCCACCCGGCCCTCCCCTCCCCTCCCCTCTGTCGCACTCACACCCTCCCCTCCCCTCCCCTCTCTGCCCTCCCGGCCCTCCCCTCCCCACTCTCGCTCTGCCGGCCCTCCCCTCCCCTCCCCACTCTCGCCCTCCCCTCCCCTCTCTCGCCTTCGCCTCCCGTCTCTCTCACTACCCTCCCCTCCCCTTTCTCTCCCTCCCGGCCCTCTCATGTCCTCCCCTCTCTTGCCCTCCCGGCCCTTCCCTCCCCTCCCCTCTCTCGCCCTGCCCTCCACTCCACTTTCTCGCCCTCCTGGCCCACCCCTCCCCTCCCCTCTCTCGCCCTTCCCTCCCCTCTCTCGCTTATCCTCCCCTCCCCTCATCTCGCCCTCCCGGCCCTCTCCTCCCCTACCCTCTCTCGCCCTCCCGGCCCTCTCCTCTCTCGCCCTTCCGGCCCTCCCCTCTCCTCACCTCTCTCACCTTCCCAGACCGACCCACCCTCCCCTCTCTCACCCTTCCGGCCCTCCCCTCTCTCGCCCTTCCAACCCTCCACTCCCCTCTTTCGCCCTCCCCTACTCTCTCTTGCCCTCCTGGCCCTCACCTCCCCTCCCCTTTCTCGCCCTACCCTCACCCCTCTCAACCTCCTGGCCTTCCCCTCCCCTCTCTCGCCCTCACGGCCCTTCGCTCCCCTCTCTCGCCGTCCCGGCCCAGGAGAGGTCTCACCAATGTCCTGTACTACCTCAATATATCGTCCCAATTCCGATACTCAAAGGTCTGACCTATGAAGACAAGTGTGTTAAACACCTTCTTAGCCACTTTCTATATCAGATGCAAATTTTAAAGAATTAAACCTGACGGCCTAGGTCTCTGTACTACAACACCACCAAAAGACCCTACTTTTAATTGTATAGGTCCTGTTGTTGTTTGATTTACCAAATCCAATGCCTGGCATTAATCCAGACTATCCTCCATCTGCCACCCCTCAGCCCAGTGTGTGATATGACTGCCACCTCGCCTCCCCCTTCAATTTTAAAATGCCCACCCCTCTCCAGGAGGCCTGCACACTCTGGCCTTGATTTTCACAAAGACCCTGAGCTTGATTTGCCTTATGTGGTTAGTGGGAGGAGGGACGGATTGCAGACACAGTCAGTGGGGAGGAGAGGCTGGACAGTAATCAGCGGCCTGGTGTCATTTCATGGTTTTAGGAAGAGGGCAGACACACGTTAGATGTGGGTAAGATTGATCAGTGTTTTGGGGTCAGAAATTAATCCCTTCCTTCGCCTCTGGTGTTCAGTAATAAACATCTATTTGAGATCCTTCATTGGGCAGAGTGTTTCTGCGGGATTTCTTTCCCTAATATTGCAGACTACAGATAATAGCGATTAAAGATGTTCATAGTTAATTTCAATATTCAGCAAGTACACTCAATATCCTACAGTTGAGACAAATATCTTGCATTTGCTTAATAATACAAAGTGTTGTTTGTAATTCAGTAATAGTAACCTGATTATAATCAATCCACACTGAGCTGGAAGCGGGCACTAAAATATGACCCAAAATCTGGGTATGGTAGTATAGTGGGCAGTGTCCGTGTCTCTGAGCCAGAGCTCTGGGTTTGATTCCAATTCCTGAACTTGTGTGGTAGTGTTCCTAGCTCTGGATGAGAAGGCCTGGATTGAAGTCCTGCCTGGTGCAGAGGTATGTCACAGTATGTCATAACAGGCTGATGGACAAACACACAGGAGAATAATGTTACAGCTTTATGGGTATTGCCGAGTGGTGCTCGTGTCCCTACCTCCGGGCACAAAGGTCTAGGTGTAAATCCCACAGATGTGTCTCCTAATATATCTGAACAAACTGATTAAACTGGTTTTAGAATTGTGACTTGATGGAGAAGGAAGAGGTGTCGGTGTTGCATTTCAGAATTTAGGCCCGGATGACTGAAAGTACAGCCATTCGTGTTGATTGAAGTCACATTTCGCAGCAGGAAAGGTTCATAAAATCTGAACGGTCATGGATAGGTTGAGTATTCAGGGTTTTTCCCCCGGTTAGGGGCATCCAAAACTCGACGGCATTGGTGGAAAGTGAGAGGGAAAAGGTTTTGATGAGGCCTAAAGGGCATCTTTTCACACAGAGGGTGGTGTGTGTATGGAATGAGCTGCCAGAGAAAGTGGTGGAGGCTGGTACAACTACATCATGTAAAAGACATCTGGATGCTGACAGACCTGCCGAGCTTTTCCAGCAATTTCTGTATTTCTTTTAAAAAATGCATTCATTTTAACACACGTATTCTGAATAAATTAGACATTTTTATTTTTTAATGAAGCAGGAACATAAAAACATATCTTCAAATCGACCAAGGCCATTTTCTCCTCAGGGTATGGCTCCGTGTATTACAGCAGCAATGATGCACCGACATGGAACAGGGAATATGATGGAGACATAGTTTGGACAATGTACATGGGATGATATCTGGACAAAGTTCTTTCAAGTTACAATTGCAGAGTGTGTGTGTGTGTGTGTGTGTGTGTGTGTGTGTGTGTGTGTGTGTGTGTGTGTGTGTGTGTGTGTTTTATAGAAAGGAAAATGTTGATTATATATTAGCAATACAACAATAGTTTGCCATTCATCTTTCCACCATAGTTGGAGTAACATTGCTCTGGATCACAAACGTGCTATTTGAGCAGATTAAAGAAACGAGCCTGACTTGTTCCTAAAACTGACTCTGACCCAGTCTGAGACCGATATCATCGGCTATATCACCGACCTGGTTACATTTAACATTTGTTGTGAGCAGTGCAGGAGTGGGACTAGAAAGGAAACAGTGACCCAAAAAGCCGGGGAACTATAGACCAGTGAGCCTGATGTCAGTGGTGGGTGAGTTGTTGGAGGGGATTCTGGGGGATAGCATTTACATACATTTGGGAAGGTAAGGGCTGATTAGGGTAGACAACGTGGCTTTCTGCATGGGAAATCATGTCTCATTAATTTGGTTGAGTTTATTGAAGAGATGACAAAGAAGATTGATGAAGGCAGTTTGGTTGACATTGTCTATGTGGACCTCAGCAAGGTGTTCATTTAAATAACAAAGAGCAAAGAAAATCTTACAGCCCAGGAACAGGCCCTTCGCCCTCCAAGCCTGAGCCGATTCAAATGTCCTGTCTAAATCTGTCGGTCAATTCCTAAGCATCTGTATCCCTCTGCTCCCCACCTACTCATGCGTCTGTCCAGACGCACCTTAAATGAATCTGCCGTGCCTGCCTCTACCACCTCTGTTAGCAACGCGTTCCAAACGCCCACCGCCCTCTGTGTGAAGTACTTACCGCGTGTATCCCCCTTAAACTGTCTACCTCTCACTTTGAAAGCACAACCTCTCGTTATTGAATCCTTCACCCTGGGAAAAAGCTTGTCTCTGTCCACCCTATCTTTAACCTTCATGATTTTGCAAACCTCAATAAGTTTCCCCCACCCCCAATCTTCTTTTTACTCGTGAAAATAAACCTAACCTACTCAGCCTCTCTTCATAGCTAGTATTTCATTCTGATTGGTAGACAGATTAGTAAGGTTCGGTCACATGGGATACAGAGGAAGCTAGTCACAATTGGCTTGAAGGAAGAGGGGTATTTTTCAGACTGGAGGCTTGTGAGCAGCAGTGTGCTGTAAGAATCAGGACTGAGTTCACTGCATTTCATCATTTATGTCAAGGATTTAGATGTGGATATTGGGACCAGAGTTAGTAAGTTTACAGACGACATCAGAAAGATGGTGATGTAGTAGATTATCTCAGAGTACAACAAGACCACAAATAGATGGGACAAAGGGGCAAGGAGTGACAGATGAAGTTTTATTTAGATAAAGGCGAGGTTTTGTATTTTGGGAAGGCAAATCAGGGCAGAAGTTATACACTTAATGGTCAGGTGCTGGGGAGTGTTGAGGAACAAAGGGACATAGGGCTGCAGGTACATTGTTCCTTGAAAGTGTAGTCGAATGCAGACAGTGCGGTGCAGAACACATTTTACATATTTGCCTTAATCAGTCAGAGCATTGAGTATAGGAGTTGTGGTGGCATGTTGCATCTGTACAGGATGTTAGTGAGGCCACTTTAAGAATACTGCGTACAACTCAGTTTTCTGCAGAAATGACTTACACAGATGTCCCAGGACTGGAGGTTTGAGCTTTAGGGAGAGGTTGATTAGGTTGAGGTGTTTCCCCCTGGAGTGTCAGAGGTTGAGGGGCCACATTATAGAGGTTTATAAACCAGCAGGGGCATGGATATTCTGAACAGCCACGCTCTGCTCCTCAGGATAGGGGAGTCCAGAACAGGAGAGTATAGGTTGGAGGGGAGAGGGGGAATGATTTAGAAAGGACTGAAGATAAATGTTTCACACAGAGTGGTGTGTGTTCAGAAAGTGCTGTCAGAGGAAGTGGTGAAGGAGGTTACAATCGCACATTTAAAAAGTATCTGAAAGACGAGGGATATTGGCCAAATGCTGGCAAATGGAACTGGATCAGATTTGATATCTGATCAGAGTGAACAGATTGGACTAACGGGTCTGTTTCCATTCTGCATGGCGCTTTGATTCTATCAGAGGAACGACGAATAATTCTGAATGGACCTTTCAAGTGGGAATTCTCTTCACTGGAAGTTTATCTTGCCTCTATGTTCACATTGATTGAAAGCTGCATGAGGTAAATATTTGACAGAGAAGTGAGTCATGCATAATGGGACACAGACAGGAAAGTGGGGCTGAGTCCCCACCCTGATCAGCTACAATCTTAGTGCCTGGTGGAGAATTTTCAAAGTATCTAATGACTTACTCCTGTCCCTCAATTCCGTGTTCCTGTGTTCCATTCAGCCCATTAAACCTGTTAGGCAGGAGCACTTAGAGACTACTTACTTCTTTAACCTGGTGCACAGAAACAGAGGAGATCTTTCGGCCCTTAAAGACTGTCCCACACGGTTTGAGGTGATTTGGGAAATGTAATTGTAAAACCCAGGCTGGGTATGAAAGAGGCCCCTCATCTCTCTTCACAGAGCTTCCCCTCTCTGAAACTTGTGCTCCATTTGTTGGTCATGTTGTAGACCCAAATTCATTGAATACAGGCCCCATACCTCGCCCAGCGATGGCTCACAAAATCCTCTGGTCTCCCTGACGGCAACATTCAATAACAGAACATCCATGAAAATAACACCCACTAACTTTCCAATAACAGAATGTGAGAACATCAGACACAGGGGCTGGTCGTTCACTCACCAAACCTGCCTTGCCCTTCACTAAGATCATGACTGATCTGCTCTTGGTCTCAAATCCTCTTTCATACCCAATTCCTCATAGCCCTCAACTCTCTGACAGGTCAATATCCATCTACCTCCTCTTCAAATACTTTCAGTCATCTGGCTCCCCGAACACGGTCAGGTAAAAATGACTGGCCCTGATATCAAGGGTTCTGTTGACATCAAGGAGCTTAACAAACCTGGACTTAATGGGAATCAGAGTAAACTCTCCAGTGTTTGGAATCAAACATGACACAAAGGAAGATGTTCATCATCTCAGTCCTGGGTCACCTCTGTGGGAGATCCTCAGGGTAACTTCCTCTTCACAAACTTCTACAGCTGCTTCATCAATGTCTCCCCACCCCCACCCTCCCCACCATAAGATCAGAAGTGGGGATGGTCACTGAAGATTCCACAATGTTCAGAACATTTTATCCCCCGTCAGCTCCTGAACTGGACTGTGTCCATGTGCAGCAAGACCCAGACTTCATTGAGGCTTGTGCTGTTTACGTGTCTGTAACATTCATGTAACAGCACTGCCTGACACTGCACATTGCCACAGTAAAACAAGAGTTCATTCCGCACCTCAAACTGGTTTCACAGGGATATGAGGAAATCATTCAGCCCATTGACACTATTGGAGAAAAATAGGGACAGCCTATTCAGTGCCTCCAGCCTATTACTCAGGAAAGAAGGATTCCAGTGTGATGGGCCACACCAATTCCCTTGAAAATATTTGAAGGCAGTAGCCTAGATTCTTACGTTTTCTTATTTTAAAGGAAATGTAAAGTGTCTGTTCCAGATGCAATGTGACAGGTCAAACTACTCGGTGGTGAGCAAAGTACATTTATTTAAACACGAAAGATGAAATAAAACCAAAGAAAGAGAAATTTAGAATAACATAATTCTATTGGACAGCTTAACAGAATAATAGAACTAGGAGCTATTACTAATGAACTAGTCCAACATAGGAAATTCCCATAACCACAAAAGGAAAATGCAGGAATAGAAAACAGCATCTAGAGAAAATTCAGAGAGAGTAGCAGCTAGGAGACATTCTGTGAAACTTCCAACTCTGTGGAGACCCCTATAATTTTTGATGTTACTGAGAAACAAAACACAGTGATCCTAATCTGTGAGAGCTGGCCACACCCATTCACTGCATTAAAATAAACCTAAGGCCTCCCTCGCTGTTTACTCAAGTGGTCTTAACTAGCCAGCTTCGTAACGATCGTTCAATATCTCTCTAAAAAGAAACCAGGATAAAAAGCCTCTTAAACCTGCAGCATCATCACACTTGTCAGCACATTGAGCTGTCATACAGGAACCAGGGGCCCTTGGCCCTGTCCAGTCGAACGAGGAAGAAGCCAGTCAGTCCCTTGAGTCACTTACACAGGATCAGTAGGAGGCCATTCCCACCTCAATGCACTTACACAGGGGCAGAATGAGGTAATTGATGCTGATTCCCGATGTATGTCTTATGCCCAAAACGTCGGTTCTCCTGCTTCTCGGATGCTGCCTGACCTGCTGTACATTTCCAACAATCGACTCTCTACTCTGATCTCCAGTATCGGCAGTCTGAGGTGTCTCCTAATTGATGCTCCAACATGATAAACAATTGGAGCAGAGGCTGCACAGACAGACTGCTCCACGTTGTTCCTCATGGCTCTGTTGCTCATGATACGCATGTAGGACATTAATTTGGTTTTCTCACGGTGAGGAGGGAAGGCATATGTGTGAAGTCTCAAGAAGGCATCTGCCATCTCCGAGAAGCCAGCCTGGTGTTCTCTGTGTAGAGCGGAAGCTGATGAGAATGGCTACCTGTTTCAGATGGAAGGTATTGTGGCTGCTGTTGGGGATTGTGAGTAACCTGACGTTCAGTACGAGTTCACACGCCGACTGCACAATAACGTGGGAAGAGTTACTTTATGCATATAAACTACTAGGAAAGACACGTTGGACTGATGAATGGACTCTCTAAGTTCAAATAATGCTGATCTTGTTAATGTTGATCTTGTCTAGTACACGTCCTGTTCAGTGTACCCTGTATGCCTTACTCTGTCCAAGTCTATTTCCACTCTATGATCTGTCTGGCCACGTTTACTATAATCTGCCTCTACTGCTCATAAATAAAGTGTTTCCCTGTACTGAGGTACACGTAACAATAAATCAAACCAGTCAATCCTGGGTAAAGTATGGAATTTCTCTCCCTGTCAATGTCTGTTTTGGAAATAAGTGATCGCTGCCACTCCTTCGTTTCAGCATCACTATGTTTTAATCTCTCACAGTTCTACAGATTAAACACTCAGCCTCTTCACTCTATTCTCATGATACCATCACCTGAGTCTGTGGTAAGGAGATCATTCCTTACAAAGGTGACCAATTCTGTAGAGAGTGCCCCAAATACTCTCTCAGCAAGGCTCCACAACAGCAGGAAGATGGCTTTACTTATGTACTCGAATCATCTTACAATGAAGGACAGCACACCATTGACTGCGCCCCTTACTTACACAGGGTTTGATTCGGAGCGGTCAGCATAGACTTGTGAGTGGGAGGTCATGCTTCCCAAATTTGTTAGAGTCCTTTGATGAAGTGACCAGGAAGGTTGATGAGGGCTGAGCGGTAGACGTAGTCTCTGTGGATTTCAGTAAGGCCATTGATAGGGTACCACATGGCAGGCTGCTCTGGAAGGTTATATCGCATGGAATGCTGGGGGAACAGGCCAATTGGATGCACAGTTGGCTTGATGGTAGGAAGCAGATGGTTTAGTGGAAGGATGATCGTCAGGCTGGAGGCTGGGTCCATGGATGTTTGTTGTCTACGATTTGGTTGAGAATGTACAAGGTATGATTAGTAAGTTTACAGATGAGACTAACATAAGTGGGAGCATGATCAGTGAGGAAGTGCATCAGAAATTGCAGCAGGATTTTAATCAGGTGGGGAAGTGGGCCGAGAAATGGAAAATGGAATGTAGTGCAGATGTGTGAGTTCTTGCCTTTTGGAAACTTAAATCAAGGTAGGAGTTTCATGTTGAATGGGAGGGCCTTAAGGTGTATCGTGGGGAGAATGACCATTGGGTTCAGGTGCATGGTTCTCTGCGAGTGGAGTCACAGGTAGACAGGGCAGCGAGGAAGTCTTTTGGCACACTGGCCTTCATCAGGCAGGACATTGAGTATAGAAGTTGGGAATTTATGTTGCAATTATACAGGACTTTGGTAAGGCCGCACTGGGAGTATTGTGATCAGTTTTGTCATCTTGTTATCGGGAGGATATTATTAAATTGGAAAGAGTGCATAAGAAGTTTACAAGGATGTTGTCAGGACCCAGTGGTCTGAGTTATAGGGAGAGGTTGAAGAAACTAGGACATTTTCTTTAGCGTGTAGGAGACTGAGGGGGGACCTTATAGAGCTGTATAAGATCACGAGGTGTATGGATAGGGTGAATGCTCTCAGTCTCTTTCCAAGGTGTAGAGAATCGAGAATAGAGGGGATGAGTTTAAGGTTAGAGGGGAAGGAATAAAAGAGAAACTGAGGGGCCACTTCTTTCCACAGAGGCTGGTACGTGGATGAGCTGCCAGCAGATGTGATTGCGGGGAGTACATTAACAACATTTCAAAAGCATTTGGATAAATATCTGGATAAGAAAGGACTAGAAGGATATGGGCCAACTGCAGGGAAATGGGGTTAGCGTGGATGGACATTTACAAGGTGGAGTCGAACCCCTCTGTTAATTAAAACCAAACACCCAGAAAATCTGTTAAAATATGAGCGACACAGATCTCCTATATTCCACTATTTTTTAAAAAATATCTGCAAGTCAGTTTCTTAACTTTAATAGCGAATACTAAACAACAACTATTCACAAATACAAGCCCTCTGTTTCTTAACTACTTACTATCTTACTCCAACTCTTTAAAAATATATTATTCCAACAACCCACATGATAAACATTACTATCTCAAGACCACACAGTCTCTATCTTCCCCGCTGCTTTCACTCTTCCAGCTGCTGATCTCCCTGGGTCATTTTTTTTACTGCAAGTAGGTTTTACATGAACATGTATCTTTGATAGAGAGTGTTTGAGTTGGCCAGTTAGCACTCCTGCTCTACAGCAGTTACTCTGCTGTTGGATTGCAGTGGCTCTCCCTCTAGTGTTCAAATGCTGGGTTTATACACTCCCCATGATACAACAATTCTCATAATGTGATTGCTTTCCAGGTTTCCAAACAATAATATTCAAATTCCGTTGGCTTCTGGTAACCTGAGCGTTATTCAAACCCTTTGGTTGTATTTGAATTGTTGTCAAAGTAGCAACCAAAACTCAGGATTGTCATTGTTGTCTACAACCATCTGCGACAATTTGTTATGTAACCATTCAAATGTTGTCAGGCCAGTACGAAATTCAATCATTCTTTTTCTAGAATTGAAATGTTATATATTTTTTTCTGGTGGATATTGAGTTTTTCGACAAGTAGCCAATTGGCCACTCAATTCCATCATCAACTTTCTGTGTCAACACATCTCCGACCCCTATATCCCGAGCATCATACACAATTTTCAAAGGGGTTCAAAATATTTGGTGTAGCTAAATCTGGTGCGGGGTGATTAAACCTGCTTTAAAATTCTCAAATGCCTCCTGGCATTATTCTGTCCACCACATTCTGTGACCTTCTTTCATAAATCCATCAGTGGTGTCAATACGCTGCTGAAGTTTGCAACAATCTTCCGATAGAATCCACTCAGTTCCAAAAATCGAACACCTCTTCGAGGATAGTCGTGGAAATTCCTCAAAGCCCTTCGTCTTTGTGTTCCATGGGGTCAACCTTGCATGTCCAATGTAATGTCCTCTGCCTTCGCGAATTCTGTTTTCTTTAAGTTTATTACCAGGTTTGCTTCTTGTAATCGGTCAACATGTTCTGGCAACTGTAACATGTGAGCTTTCAATCACTTGCTGAAGATCACTACATCATACAGATAAACTGCACAATTTGTTCATCTGGCTCCAACTCTGTTCCTGAGTCTTCAATGTGGCTGGAGCATTATTCATTCACATGACATTCTCTCACATTTTTGTCATATTTGGTATCTTTACCAGGTAGTTTAACTGACTCAGCATTTTTTAATTTGTAAGGGGCCACTAAACCGGGCTTTGAAGGGATTTCCCACCACTGCTGGCAATACTAATTCATCATCCCCATGGGAAATCGTCAAAGTTTTAGTGTTTTTATCTGCCACCTGCTTCACTCTACACTGTGCCCTTTTCAGGTGCTGTTCAGCTGACTCACCTACTTCATCCAATCTCTCCCTCACCTCAGATACATAATCCAAGTGTGAGATCTCTGACTTTGGTCCTGTCAATTTATATTTAATTAATTTCAAAGGGCCTCTCACTACATGTACGAATATTAACTCAAAGGAAGGAAAATGAGTAGATTTATTTGGGGCATCTCTAATGGCAAGCAATATAATGGGACACCTTTATTCCAATAATTCGGATAATTCTAACAGTACGCTGTTAATATTGTCTTCAGCATCTGATGCCAACTTTCCAAGGCTCCCTGGGATTCGGGAACGGACGAACTTGATTCAAACTGCTGTATGCCAAAACTATCCATGACGTCATCAAACAGCTGAGCGGTAAAATGAGACCCTTGGTCTGACTGAATCACACAGCGTAGCCCACAGTGAGTAAAGATAGCTCCCAACTCCTCTGCCTCCCTTTCTGCCTTCACACCCCGAAATGGAATTATCCCTGGAAATCGGGTAGACACGTCCATTATGATCAGCGGATGTTGGTTTCCACTTTTATTTCAGAAAGGGGAGCTCCACAATTAATCATAACCCACATGAGGGGTGTATTCGAATACAGGGTTTGGCAACAAAGGTGCTGGTTTATCCTGCCTGTGACTTACCGACCATTTGGCATGTATGACATGTACAACAAAACATAACCACATCCTTGTGCATTCCAGACACTAGAAATGCTTCAGCCTGAGTCTTCCGTGCATCAACTCCTTTGGCTTTTATCTTTTGGTTTTCCTTCCTGTTGGAAATTATGACAGTGGCATCTTGTTACATAGAACATAGAACATAGAACAATACAGCGCAGAACAGGCCCTTCGGCCAATGATGTTGTGCCAAACTTCTATCCTAGATTAAGCACCCATCCATGTACCTATCCAAATGCCGCTTAAAGGTCGCCAATGATTCTGACTCTACCACTCCCACGGGCAGCGCATTCCATGCTCCCCACCACTCTCTGGGTAAAGAACCCACCCCTGACATCTCCCCTATACCTTCCACCCTTCATCTTAAATTTATGTCCCCTTGTAACACTCTGTTGTACCTGGGGAAAAAGTTTCTGACTGTCTACTCTATCTATTCCTCTGATCATCTTATAAACCTCTATCAAGTCACCTCTCATCTTTCGCCGTTCCAACGAGAAAAGGCCAAGAACTCTCAACCTATCCTCGTACGACCTATTCTCCATTCCAGGCAACATCCTGGTAAATCTTCTCTTCACGCTCTCCAAAGCTTCCACACCTTTCCTAAAGTGAGGCGACCAGAACTGCACACAGTACTCCAAATGTGGCCTAACCAAAGTCCTGTCCAACATCGCTTCACGACTCTTGAATTCAATCCCTCTGCTAATGAACGACAATACACCATAGGCCTTCTTACAAGCTCTATCCACCTGAGTGGCAACTTTCAAAGATCTATATACATAGACCCCAAGATCCCTCTGTTTCTCCACCTGACTAAGAACCCTACTGTTAACCCTGTATTCCGCATTCTTATTTGTCCTTCCAAAATGGACAACCTCACACTTGGCAGGGTTGAATTCCATCTGCCACTCCTCAGCCCAGCTCTGCATCATATCTAAGTCCCTTTGCAAACGACAAATGCCCTCCTCACTGTCCACAACTCCACCTATCTTCGTATCATCTGTAAATTTACTGACCACCCTTCGACTCCCTCATCCAAGTCATTAATAAAAATTACAAACAGCAGAGGACCCAGAACTGATCCCTGCGGAACTCCACTTGTAACTGGGCTCCAGGCTGAATATTTACCATCTACCACCACTCTCTGACTTCGACCGGTTAGCCAGTTTTCTATCCAATTGGCCAAATTTCCCTCTATCCCATGCCTCCTGACTTTCCGCATAAGCCTACCATGGGGAACCTTATCAAATGCCTTACTAAAATCCATGTACACTACATCCACTGCTCTACCCTCATCCACATGCTTGGTCACCTCCTCGAAGAATTCAGTAAGACTTGTAAGGCAAGACCTACCCTTCACAAATCCGTGCTGGCTGTCCCTAATCAAGCAGTATCTTTCCAGATACTCATAAATCCTATTCCTCAGAACCCTGTCCATTACTTTGCCTCCCATAGAAGTAAGACTAACTGGCCTGTAATTCCGGGGTTATCCCTATTCCCTTTTTTGAACAGGGGCACAACATTCGCTACTCTCCAATCCCCTGGTACCACCCCCGTTGACAGTGAAGACGAGAAGATCATTGCCAACGGTACTGCAATTTCCTCTCTTGCTTCCCAGTTACTACACAGGCTGGAAAAATCCCTGGGTATTTTTCTTTTAATTCCCCAGTTTCCTAGTCTTACTTTGGCTTCTCCACCACAAGGGCTGCCTCTCCCACCTTGGATCCTGCTAAATCATTCCCAAGAACAAACTGTATTCCTGGAACTGACACTCTATCACTCACTCTCACTGTTACTTCCCCAACCTTGATTTGGCACTCCAACCTGATGTTACACAGGGAATGCTTAATTTCTGTTCCCATTCCACAAGTTATCACGCTGTTGAGTAACATGCCAGAAAGAGTGAAAATACTTTCATCTCTTACTATCAGAGGGGGAGGGAAAGTGAGGACTGCAGATGCTGGAGATCAGAGTTGAAAAGTGTGGGGCTGGAAAAGCACAGCAGGCCGGCAGCATCCGAGAGGCAGGGGAGTTGACATTTCAGGCATACGTCCTTCAGCAGAAAAGTGGGGGGTAAGGGAGAGGGAAAGCGGCTGAGAATTACATTGGAGGGTAGGGGTGGAGCTGGGTGGAAGGGAGCTTGAAAGGCGATCAGTAGATGCAGGTGATGACTGATGGTGAAAGGTCGGAGAGGAGGGTGAAGTGGATAGGTGGTAGGACAGCTGGAACCCTCAAACTATACAGCATCAACGTTGACTTCACTAATTTCCAAATCTCCCCTCCCCAACCTCAACCCAGATCCAACTTAGCACTGCCCTCTTGAACTGTGCTAACTGCCCATCTTCCTTTCCACCTACCCACTCCACCCTCCCCTCCGACATATCACAATAAATCCCATTTATATCTTCCTATCGCCCTCCCAGTGTCCCTCCCACCAGCCCATCTCCTACCCTCCGAATTCTCTTTCAGCCCCCTGTTCCCCCCGCCACATTCCTGACGATGAGTTGATTCCTGATGTGTCGATTGTCCTGCTCTTCGAATGCTGCCTGATCTGTTGTGCCTTTCCGGCCTCTCAGTTCTCAACTATTAGAGACTGAGCAGCTCCCGTATCTTGGAAAATTATAACTACTTGTATTTCCCCCACACCCCGTTTTTCCTTACTAAGGTTTATCTACGGAGGCAAATTCTTTATACAGACCAGGCACTGCCTCCATACCCAGCCCCTGCCTGTGCAGTGCACTCTCCTGCAGCTCCTCGGCTCCACTTCGGGTCTCCTTTAACAGGTTCACTAATACCATTGGCTTAAACTCTTTTACCACATCTTTTCCCAAAGTGTCTTCCTTCAATGCCCAGCACTGTGTGTCCCAGCTTACTGCAGTGAAAACACCTTTTCACAGTGCCCTTCTTAAACCATCGGCACTGTAATTTTTATGTGTTCCACTACATTATTGTCAGAACAACTGAGGCCTTTCACTTCCTTTCAACCCCTTGGACCTGTTTTTTCATCTGTGGTAAACTATTGCCAGTGTGCCTTTCTCTATGTTTTGCAGTGCAGGATCTCCCCTTCTCTCAATTTTTATCACCCACAAGATGAAATCCTCCCAGAAGCTAAATTTCATCTCATGCACCAAAGCATCTCATCTGCCCTTTCTGCTACGCTTCTCACTTTTTGAACTTTTTGTTCATTCACATGAATTCTTACCATCTCTCGAAGTGAGTCTTTTAACTCCTCCCTTCGAGCCTCACAGGTCTTATCCATTTTTAAAGCCTGCATCCTTCTATCAAAATGACTGTGTTTAATTCTTTCAAACTCAATATAAGTCTGACCTGGTTCTGTCTCTATATTTCTGAACTGCTGTCTATATTCTTCTTGTACGAATTCATAAGCACTCAAAATAACCTGTTTGCATCTGCATAATCTCTTGCTCCCTCATGAGACAGCACGGCACATACCTTTCAAGCTGTACCCACCAGCTTAGTCTGAACTAGCATTAGCTACAGGTTCACTGGACATGCCATCTGCCGAGCCAGTTTTGCAAATGAAATAGAAGTGGTTTTGGCATTTTTCGCACCGAAATATGGCAATGTATTAACATAGTTGTATACATCCCTACATTATCCCTTCATCTTTATCCTGCTAATTTAACTTTCTTATCTAATTCCAAACTTCTGAATTTCAAATTCTCCCTCTCTTCCTTTTTCCTCTGTTTCTCTTTCTCTATCTTCTCTCTCTTTCTGTTTCTGTCTTTACCTTCTAACTCCAGTTGTCATATTTGCAATTTAAGTTTCTCGAACTCGACTGCAGTTTCCTGCTTCTCTGATGGACCAAAGTGCTTGACCAACTCCATTATGATGACAGCTTTCCTTTTGTCTCTGGTGAAACCTAATTCTAACCTACATGTTAATTCTAGAAGTATGCCCTTCCTTTGTCTTTCTACACTTTCTTGGCAAATTTGGGAACCACCTTCAAACCTCAGAACCTCTTTAGTAATATTAAAAACCATTTCTTTTAATTTAACCAACAACAAGGAAACAAAATTAAATGAATTTTCTCACCTGTTTTATTTGAAGATCTACGTCACTAACTGCCAAGTGATGGAATCTGCTGGGACCTTTTGCACGCCAAAGCTGTTCAAATCTGTATAAATCCTATACGACAAGCCCTCAAACTGTTATGATGTCGATGTTGAACTCCTTGTTAATTAAAACCACACACCCAGAAAAGCTCATCTCACCTCGTAATCTGTTAAAACACGAGTGACAAAGTAGTCGCAAATTCCACTATTAAGAGAAAAAGAACAATTAATAAGTATGTATTTTAACTCGCTGAGCTTGATGGTTTGTTTTCAGATGTTTTGTCACCATGACTAGGTGATATCATTAGTGAGAGTCTCTGGTGACGCCCTGGTGGTAAGTCTCGTCTTTGTATTTCTAGGTCTTGGTTTCTTAAGGTGCATGATGTCATTTCCAGTTTTTTGTTCAAGGCAAGGTAGATAGGATCTAAATTGATGCGTTTGTTGATGTACTTCTCGCTAGAATGTCATGTTTCTAAGAACTTTCGTGCGTGGCTTTGTCCTAGGAAGTGCGTGTTGTCACAGTCAACGTGGTGTCCTTCTTTTTCTGAATGAATGGAAACTAATGATAGTGGGTCGTGTCTTTTGGTGGCCAGTTGGTGTTCATATATCCTGCTAGCACGACAACAGGACAGTCGGAAATGGAAAAAACAGATTTTATATACACTGTTTAATCAGTGTGTGTTCAGATAAGTAACACTCTTCATATGTGTATAACGCATTCTGAATGAACAACTGAGACACAGTTAACAAAAAATGATGCACATGATGACTAAAATTTTTTAAGCATTAAAACATTATTTGATCCTCATCTGAAGTGATACCTTCCCTTTCTCTCAATGTTCCCCCTTTTCTGGGATTCCCAACTCTAGTCTCTCATTTTTATCAGAATGTGTGTTAGAAATTCTTGTTTCTGGTTTCCAACCTATTTCAGTTAATCCCCTTTCTACCAGGAATTAAATATATTGGTCTGTTGGGTTCTTTCCAAAACTAGTGTCTGTCATATTATTGGAGAGGAAAGTTATGGCATCTGACCCAGCGTTTGAACATATTGCTCTGCTGTACGTGCACTGTACAAAGGACCACAGCACACAGGAATTGCCAAAAGATTGAGGGAAGTACATCTACTTCTTTCGATAATATAGTTTTCTCATTTTCCACATCTCCATATCTATATCTCTCTCTCGTTCTCCCTTTGTATCTAGTTAAGAAATCCACCAATCTTCGTGGCCCATCTCACAAAACTCATTCTTTCATTTTATACGTAATGCTTTCTTCAAGATGTAATGTTGTTATAATGAAGCAATGTTACTACAAAGACAGGCGGGAGGAGCTGGCCAGAGTTAATTGGAAGGGGAGCTGAGCAGGAAAGACCATGGAGCAGCAAAAGCAGGAGTTTCTGGGGATAATTCGGAAGATAATACCAGAAATGAAACCCCAAGCTGATGAAACATACTCATGGGAGGACAAGGCAGCCAAGAATGACAAGGCGTCGAACCAAAAGAGAAAACATACAATGTGGTGAAGATGATTGGGAATCCAGAGAATTAACTGGCCCTGAAATTACATAAGGCTGGCATCACTGCCACTGCAGAGCTCTTATTCATGGTCAGGAAGAGAAACAGAGGAAACACATTCACTTTAAACACAGAAGATAGTATTTCTCAAGGAAAAAGATTCAGGTGAATCAAATATTTGAATTAAGATCAGTTAAATGCTTTTGCGGAATGTGTCAGATTGGAAGCAACACCCGGGGAGACAGACCCTCAGCAGAATGAGAGTTGAAAATGGAAGTATTTCCACATCAGAAACCAGGTTAGGTCACTGAGTGAAGGGCTGATGGGTGAATGTGTCTCAGTGAGAATTGGGGAACAGAACATACAGCATTGCAGATATTGCAGCTGGAAACTGCGTATTCATGTAGTGCTGTAGACCACAGCAGCAGGAGAAACAGACATGCATTAAACCATAACCTGAAACTTTTTTCCAGGATAACACATCAGTCTGTCATTACCATCAACACCATCCATGGCTCAGTCACGAGTGTGGGTGAACATGCCAAGGGTCAGAATCACATGAACCTTAACCTGATGCTAACTCATTAAAGCTACCGGACTTGACCAACAGATCTGAACGAAGCCCTGCAGTCCTGCCACATTCAGTTATAAATGGTGATGGATGATTAAACAAATGGCTGGAGGAGAGGTCTCCATAAACATCCCTATCTTAAATAATGGAACAGACCTGCACATCAGTGTAAAAGAGAAGGATGTTTTATCTGCACCATACTCTGCCAGAAGTGTTGAGTCGATGATACATCTCACCCTCATCATGATGCCCACAAAATCACAGATGCCAGTCTGTGATTATTTCGATTTGCTGCATGTGAGATGAGGAAACAGCTGAACACAGTAGATACAACAAAGGCAATGGGCCCTGACCCCATTCCTGCAATAGGACTGAAGCCTTGTGCTGCACAACAAGCCGTGTCCCTGGGGAAGCTGTTTCCTTCCAGCTCAAACTCTAACATCTCCCTGGCAATGTGGAAAATTACTCAGCTATGTCCCGTCCCCTAAGAGGGGAATAATTACAATCTGACCAATTATCACCCCCTCAGTCCCATCAAGACCGTCAAATTGGGTGGGAGTCGTTTTTGAGAGAGCTGTCAAGCAGCACAGAAATATCCTGCTCAGTGTGGTTTCTGACAGGGCCCCATGTGGAGATGGTGCTGTTGTGGAAATGTCACTGGATTACTAATCCAGACCAGGCTAATGCTCTGGCAGCTGGTGGAAGTTAAAAACAATTAATAAAATATCGAGATCTAAAATCGGGGGTCAGCAACAGTGACCTTGAAGCCAATCTCGATTGTAAACAGAATTTCCTTCTCCAATGTACTTTTAGGAAGTGAATCTCCCGTGATTTCCTGGGCTGGCCTAAAACTGACTCCAAAGACCCTGACGTGTGATAAACGTTTCAATGGTCTCTGAAACTGCCAATCAAGGCACTCATTTGTATCAAACTGCACAGAGGTCTGAAAGGATGAAACTGGACAGAACACCCGGCCTCAGCATCAGTGTCGGAAAAGGGAATGGGAACACAGTCCTCCTTCCTAACTTCTGAGAGCATGTGACAACATTTACAGAGCTTTCCCACAGACTGCACAGAAACAGCGGACAAGGAATAGGTCATTCAACACATTGAGCCTCCCCCATTCTAGTTCATGGAAAAAAATTCCTCAATGCACTTACCCCACATGATGTACATATCCGTTCATGTGAGTAACCTTGGGAAGCTATAAAATAGGATGTGCAGTAGTACGTTTGGTCCACCGAGTTTGCTACCCAATTCAATGTAATGATGGTCCGTCCTTCATTTCCATTCCGTACTTCTGCTCTCCCACCATCCCTTTACTGTCTCTAAATCCTTACTTATACTCAGTGTCTTGGTTTCCAGGTGCGAGCGAATTCCCCAGGGTCACCAATGACTGAGTGCAGCCAGTTATTCTCATCTCAATGCAGTGTGACCTGCCTGTACCTGATGCTGTGGTCCCTTGTTTTAGACATCTCAGACAGGGGAATAATCATGTCTGCTTCCAATCTGTCTCACCCTGTCAGAATTGTGTATATTTCACTGCGATCTCCACTCATTTTCCTAAACCCTATTGAATACTGGCCAAGTCACCTCAAACTCGGTTCCCACAACAAGCCTGTCATCCCAGAGATCAGTCTGGTCATCCTTCACTGCTCTCCCTCAATGTCCGGTTTGTCCTTTATTAGGTGAGGGGACCAAAACTGCACATAATGCTGCACAATGTTGGAATTAATGTCTCACCAGGCCCTGTACAGCTGGAGTAAGACAACCTTACTCCTTGACTCAAATCCCACTAAAATGAAGGTCAACACAACATTTATCTTCCTCACTGTTTTCTGTTTCTGCAATATTGCTTTCAGCGACTGGTGTACAAGGAGATGCAGATCCTTTTCCGTATTATAGCTCCCCACTTGCTGGTTGTATATACACTGCTCAGCGTGCCAATGCCATTCCGAGTATTAACATCTGGTTACAGAACTCACTGCACTGCAGGGGCCTCAGAGGTTTATGCAGAAGGAAACAACAAAACGGAACATAAGTCCCTTTGTAGATCAACATGTTTCAACCAATCCTTTTCAAATGGTAGACTTCCAATTTATCGTTTCCACCATAGGGCACACTGTCATCTCTATCCATATTGTTCTCCATCTGTCACGTATTTACCCATTCACTCCACTTGTCTCAGTCTTCTTGGTGCATTTTTACAACCTCCTCACCCACTCACAATCCCACATCCATTAGTGCTGTCAGCAGGCTGGGATATATTGTATACGATTCCAGCAACCAAATGTTTAAAGGACATTGTGAACAGCTGGATCCCAAGCACCGATCCCTGCAACACCTCAGCAACCGTCCTCTGTTAATTTCTATTTATTTATTTCGTCAATCTGGGTGTCACTGGCTGGGCCAGCATTTATTGCCTGTCCCTAGTTGCCCTTGAGATGGTGGTGGTGAGCTGCCTTGTTGAACGCTGCAGTCCACCTGCTGTGGTTGACCTCCAATTCCATTAGGGAGGAAATCCCAGGATTCTGACCCAGCGACTGTGAAGGAGCGGTGATATATTTCCAAGTCAGGATGGTGAATGGCTTGGAGGGGAACCTAAAGATGATGATTTTTCCATACATCTGCAGCCCTTGTCCTTCTAAATAGACGTGGTTGTGAGTTGGAAAAATGGTTTCTGAGGATCTTTGGTGAATTATTTCATTGCAGCATGTAGATAGTGAAGCACTGCTGCTGCTGCTGCTGCTGCTGAGGGTTGACGTTGGAGCATTGTGGATGAAGGGACAGTCAAACTGGTTGCTTTGTCCTGGATAGTATAAAGATTCTTGAGTGTTGTTGGGGCTGCACTCATCCAGGCAAATTGGGAGTCTTCTATCGCACTTCTGACTTAGATGATGGACAGACTTTTGGAAGTCAGGGTGTGAGTTACTCGCCGCAGTATTCCTAGCTTCTGACCTGCTCTTGTAGTTACTGTGTTTATGTGGCGAGTCCAGTGAGTTTCTGAGCAATGATTACCCACCAGGATTTTGATACTGGGGGATTCAGTGATGGTAACACCATTGAATGCCAAGGGGCAGGTTAGATTGTATTTTATTGGTGATGGTCATGGTCTGGCATTTGTGTGGGCTGAACATTACTTGCCACTTGTCAGCCTGGATACTGTCCAGATCTTGTCACATTTGAACATGGACTGCTTCAGTATCCGAGGAGCCACAAATGTTGCAGAACATTGTACAATCATTGGCGAACATCCCCACTCCTGACCTTAAAATGGAGGGAAGGTCATTGATGAAGCAGCCCTGAAGACGTTTTCTGCCGAGGCCACTGCCCGAGGGACTCCTACAGATTTGGAGCTGAGTTGACTGACCATCAACCACGACCATCTTCCTACGTGTCAGGTAAAAGTCTAACCAGCGGGGAGTTTGCCTCGGATACCCATTGATTCAGTGTTGCTAAAGCCCCTTGATACCACATTTGGTCGAAGACTGCCTTGATTTAAAGGGCTGTCACTCTCAAACCATCTCTGGAATTCAGCTCTTTTGTCCATGTTTGAACTAAGGTAATGAGGTCAGGAGCTGAGTGACCGTGGGGGAGCCCAAACTGGACGTCATTGACCATGGCATTGCTTAGCAAGTGCTGCTTAAAAGCACTGACAACTTCCACCACTTTACTGATGATCGAGAGTAGACTGATGGGGTGGTAATTGGCCTGAATAGATTTGTTGTGCTTTTTATATACAGGAGGTACTTGGGGTAATTTTCATGTAATCGGGGAAAGCCATTGTTGTGACTGTATTGAAACAGTTTGGCTAGGAGAGTGGCAAGTTATGGAGCACAAGTTTTCAGTACTATTGCCAGAATGTTGTCAGGGTATGTACCCTTTGGAGTATCCAGTATCTCCACCCATTTCTGGATATTGCGTGTACTGAATCGAATTGGTTGATGACTGGTAACTAAATTGCTGAGGACCACTGGAGGGGGTTGAAATGGATCATCCACTCAGCACTTCTGACTGAAGATTGTTGCGAATGCATCAGCCTTATCTTATACACAGAAGTGCTGGGCTGTTCCATCATGGAGGAAGGGGTTATTTGTGGAATCTCTTCCTCCAGTGAATTGTTTAATTGTCCCCAACGTTTCTCAACAAGGTGTGGAAGGACTGGAGAACTTAGTTCTGATCCTTTGCTTGTGGGATCACTTAGCTCTCTTTATCACTCACTGCTAATACTATTTGGCGCACAAGTTGTCCTGTGTGGTGGCTTCACCAGGCTGACACATCATTTCCAGGTATGCCCAGTGCTGCTCCTGCCATCCTGCACATCCATTGAACCAAGGTTGATCCTTTGGCTTGATGGTAATTGTTGTTAGGGGGATACACCAGGCCATGAGATTGTGTGGCTGCACAATTCTACTGCTATTGCTGACCCACAATACCTTATGGACACCCAGACTTGGGCTGCTAGATCTGTTTGAAGTCTGTCCTATTTAGCACCGTGATAGTTACACCCAAAATGATGGAGGTTATTCTCAATGTGCAGGTGTGACTTTGTCTCCACAATGACTATGCGGTGGTCACTCTTACCGATACTGTCATGGACAGATACTTCTGCATTTGGCAGATTAGTAAGGCTGTGGTCAGTATGTATTTTCCTCTTGATGCTTCCTTCACCACTTGTCAGTCTAGCAGTTATATCCTTTAGTACCAGGCCAGCTCGATCAGTAATGCTGTAGCTGAGATACTCTTGGAGGTGGACATTGAAATCCCCCACCCAGAGTACATCCTCCGTCCGTGCGACCCTGAGTGCTTCCTCCAAGTATTGTTCAGCATGGAGGAGTACTGACTCATCAGTTGAAAGTGGCTGGTACATGGTAAGCAGGAGGAGGTTTCCTTTCCCATGTGTAAACTAATGCCATGAGAATTCATGGGATACGGAATCATTGTTGAGGACTCCAAGAGCAATTCCATTCCAACTGTATCCCAATGTGCCACCACTTCTGCTGTATCCGTCCTGCTGATGAGACAGGAGATTTCCGGGGAAGATGATGGGGAGTATGGAACATAGTCTGAAATGGATCATCCACTTAGTATTTCTGACTGAGGATTGTTACGAATGTATCAGCCTTAGCTTATACACTGAAGTGCTGGGCTCTTCCATCATGGAGGAAGGGGTTATTTGTGGAATCTCTTCTTCCAGTGAATTGTGTAATTGACCCCAACGTTTCTTGACTAGATGTGGAAGGACTTATACCTTACAGAATCATACCTTACAGACAATGTCAGGCTGTTGCTTGACGAGTCTGTTTATTTCTATTCATTGTTTCCTGCCAGATGTCCCATTCTAGAAACATGCCCATATATTAGCCCCAATCCACTCAGATTTCATTTTGTAAACTGGGCTTGGAGCTGTACCAAAATTTTTCTAAAAATCAAAATGTTTAACATATATTGCTTCTCTTTCATTTGTCTCCCATTCTGTTTCTCAAACATAACTCCCATTTCATAAATCTATGTTAGTGTTGTATATGACCATTACTTTAAACCCCAATAATTTATCCTAAAGAATTTCCTTACTATATTCTATGTTCCATGTACTATATCATTTTCCCACACCAGACTTGGTTTTCCTTGTATTGTTAGGAAGTTCTGTGAAGACAGAACTGAAGTAGTGGCTTCATAGCTCTGCCATTTCTCTGTTCCCCATTCTCCATTCTCTGGTTTCAAACTGTAAGGAAACTGTACATGTTACTCATATTTTTCACATTGACATGATTTATCAAGTTAGTACAGTTCACTCTTATAACCCTTGTGAATATACTCTTCAGAAACTCATCAATTCCCACCTTAAACTGCTCAATATTTGACCTTCCACACCATACACTCTCAGGAGCATAGACTCTGTGCCAACAGAAGTACAGCACCATCTATATTAGTCCCACTTCCCTACAGCAGGCCCATAGCCGGGAATGTTATGACACTTCCAAGTGCTCGTCCAGGTACGTTTTAATGATTGCGAGGTTATCTGAGATTATTTCCCTCCCAAGAAGTAATCCCAGAACACAACATCCTCGAGCTAAATCGTCTCTGAAACTCAAACGTTTCACTTTAAAAGTGTGCTCCTTTGTTCTCGACCCTCTGACTAACAGGAACAGCTGCTGTCTATCCCCCCTGTCCGTGTCGCTCATAATCTTATCCTTCTGAATCATGGACCCTTCAGCTTTCTCTGCTCCAAAGTAAACAACCTGATCTTATCCAGCCTCTCTCCATAGCTGATATGCTCCATCCCAGGGAACATCCTGGTGAATCACTTCTGCACCCTATCCAGTACAATCACATCCTTCCTGGAATGTGGCTCCCTGAGCTACATGCAGTACTCCATTTTGGCCGAACCAAAGCCCTGTATTACTCTTATAATCTACACCCTGATTAGGAAACACAGCACCCAAGGTCCAATTCTTAACTATTCCATTACCCTGTCCAGCCACATTCTGGGATGTGTGGAGAAGCACACTCTGAGGTTCCCAGTGTGCTGCCATTCATTGAGTCCTCCCCTGCCTGGTTCCTTCTCCCAAAGAGATCACCTCTTATTTATCAGGGTTACATTCAATCTGCCATTGATCTGCCCATCTGACCATTCTATCTGCATCTTCCTGTAACTTACGGCCTTCCTCCTCACTGCTAAATGAATTACACAAACAATAAGGGATACACCTCTGATCCCTGTGGTACACCAAGGGACAGTGGTCTCCAGTCACACAAACAGCCCTCTCCCCACACCCTCTGTCTCCTGCTACTAAGACAGTTTTCGTTGTAACTTGTCAAGTTTTGCTTCATATTGTGAGATTTTACTTTATTTTTCAGTGTCCCAGGTGGAAATTTGTCAAAGACCTTCCTAAAAAAACAAAACAATCGACCTTCTCAAACTAATTCAATCAAATCCTTTGGATATGACTTCCTTCTGATAAAGTCATGATGATTATTCTTGATCAAACCTTGCGACTCTGATTGGAGTTCGATTTTCTCCTTCCCTATTTTCTCCAGTAGTTTCCTTAATAGTGATCTAATACTCGCTCGTCTATAGTTCCCTGGTCTATCTCTCCCATCCTTACTGTGAAGTGGAATCGTATTAGCAGTTCTCCAGTTCTCTGACACTTCCCCTATGGTCAGATTCTAATTAAAATATTCAGTCCGCAATGCAATCAAGATGTGTATTGCTGCTTCCTCTGAAATACATGTATGAAGTACATCTGGTCTGTCAGATTTATAAATACTCAATCCAGCTTTCTCTTCAAAGATGACCCCAACACTGATAAGAATGATCTCAGATTTCACTTACACAAGTCCCATGGTCACTTGGTATTTCTGGAAGAATTTCTGGGCATTCTTCCATGAAGGTAGACACCAAAGAAACTGTTTTCTTTCCCTGCAATTTCTCTGTTCTCTGCAATAACTTATCCTGAACACACACCAACTGTTCCACATTTGATCTTATTTTTAATTTTTTCATACATTGATAGATGCTTTTTAGCAGTCTTTATGTTTTTTTTCGCTTGCATGCTTTTTCTCTTTTTGTTTTACTTCTCAGTTTCTTGGTCATCCTTTGCTGGTTCCTACATTTCTCTGAGTCCACTGGCTTACTGCAACACCTGGCATTTTTCTAAGCTGCCTCCTTTCATCTAATAGGTAGATGAAGGTGGGTTTGAAAGTGATAGTCGGAGAGGAGGGTGGACCAGATTGATAGGAAGGAAGGTGGATACATCAGAACATTCAAAAGGGCGGTGCTGACTTGGAAGGTTGGAGTGGGATAAGGTGGGATTAGGGGAAATGGGGAAATCCACTATGATCCCCTGTAGTTGGATGGTCCCAAGGCCGAAGAGGAGGCTTTCTTCCTCCAGGCTTCTGGTGGCTCGGATTTGGCGATGGAGCAGGCCCAGGACCCTCATGTCCTTGGCAGAATGGGAAGGGAAGTTAAAGTGCTCAGCCACAAGACGATGGAGTTGTTCAATGTGGCTGTCCCAGAGATGTTCTCTGAAATGATCCACAAGTTGACCTCCTGCCTCGCCAATGTAGAGAAGACCACAGTGGGTTTAATGGATGCAGTAGATGAGGCGTTTTGTCTCCCTTTATCACCTTTCACTTTCAACCCCACCTTCATCTACCTATCGCAATCCCAGCTACCTCCCCCCGTCACACCCTCTTCCCATTTATCTCTCAGCCCCCTTGGCCCATAAGCTTCATTCCTGATGATGAAGGGCTTATGCCCGAAACATCGATTCATTTGCTCTTAGTATGCTGCCTGGCTGTGCTTTTCCATCACCACACTCTTCGCCTCTGATCTCCAGCATCTGTAGTCCCCATTTTCTGCTCACACTTTGATGGCTTGCATGACTCAGATTAAAATACAACAAAAACTGTCGTGTACTCAAACAGCATAAAAGAAAACCAATACATTGTGGTCACTGTTCCCAAAATGTCCTTTCCGGCAAAATTTTCAATTAGCTCTTCTGATCACTCAACTCCAATTCCTAAATAACCTGATCTCGAGCTCAGTGATCTACATAATGTTCATGTAAACCATCTCACACGTGGTCATGAAATCCATTTTTCCTAGCATTAGCATTCAATTGGGTAAACACAGTTTAGACATAATTTAAACATATATCATTACTGCAGTACCCACAAATGTGCATATCTCATTTCCTGTTTTATAACATGTCCAGCATTTGTATTGCAGCTTTCACTTTGATAATAGACAATAGACAATAGACAATAGGTGCAGGACTGGGCCATTCAGCCCTTCGAGACTGCACTGCCATTCAATATGATCATGGCTGATCATCAGTATCCGCTCCCTGCCTTATCTCCATAACCCTTGATTCCACTATCTTTGAGAGCTCTATCCAACTCTTTCTTAACTGAATCCAGAGACTGGGCCTCCACTGTCCTCTGGGGCAGAGCGTTCCACACAGCCACCACTCTCTGGGTGAAGACGTTTCTCCTCATCTCTGTCCTAAATGGTCTACCCCGTATTTTTAAGCTGTGTCCTCTGGTTCGGCACTCATCCATCAGCGGAAACATGTTTCCTGCTGCCAGAGTGTCCAATCCTTCCATAATCTTATACGTCTCAATCATATCCCCTCTCAGTCTTCTAAACTCAAGGGTATACAAGCCCAGTCGCTTCAGTCTTTCAGTGTAAGGTAATCCCGCCATTCCAGGGATTGACCTCCTGAACCAACGCTGCACTCCCTCAATAGCCAGAATGTCTTTCCTCAAATTTGGCGACCAGAACTGCACACAGTACTCCAGGTGTGGTCTCACCAGGGCCCTGTACAGCTGCAGAAGCACCTCTTTGCTTCTATACTCAATTCCTCTTGTTATGAAGGCCTGCATGCTATTAGCCTTCTTCACTACCTGTTGTACCTGCATGCTTGCCTTCATTGACTGGTGTACAAGAATACCCAGATTTCTCTGTACTGCCCCTTTACCTAAATTAATTCCATTGAGGTAGTCATATGCCTTCCTGTTCTTGCCACCAAAGTGGATAACTATACATTTATCCACATTAAATTGCATCTGCCACGCATCTGCCCACTCACCTAACTTGTCCAGGTCACCCTGTAATCTCCTAACATCCTCATCACATTTCACCCTGCCACCCAGCTTTGTATCATCAGCAAATTTGCTAATGTTATTGCTGATACCATCTTCTATATCATTAACATATATAACTCCCATCAATGTTTGCTCCTCCTTGCTGTTTTTCCGCTCCACCTTACTAGATTCTGCGGAATCTGAGCGATGTGGGCTCTGGGAAGATTAATGGTAGATATCATCTCGCCACATCATTTATGATCTTCTCAAACTTTCATTTCTCCAGATCTCCCGTTATGCTGGTGGAGTAGAGAAGGAAAATGATCTTCCAACAATGCTCTGTATTCCCCCAGAGAGCTGAGACTGCTCTAACCTGGTTGGGAGCCTTACAACAGGCTGGGAAAGTGTTGCTGCTGCTGTACAGGGAGATCACATCTGGAGTAGTGTGTACAGGTTTAGCCTCTTCTATGAAGAAAGGATGTTGTTATATTGGAAGCAGTTCAGAGATGGTTCCATCAACTGATTCCTGCAATGAAGGTGCTAGATTATAAGGAAAAGATGATCAGGTTGACCCAGTACTCATTGGAGTTTTCAAAAAATAAAGAAGATCTTATTTGAACATAGATGACAGAAGGAGTTAACAATTGAAGTGAATTGCACAGATAGTGGAGGAATCCATTCCGTTCTCCAGCCTGTTACACAGGAACAACAGGATGATATTCAGGCCTTCGACCCTGTTACACCAAAACAGGACGAGACCATTCAGTCCCTGGAGCCTGATATACATTTACAGAAGGAGGCCAATCAGCCAGTCGAGCCTATAACAGTAGGCCATGCTGTACCAGTATCCTGTTAACCAGCAACAGGATCAGTCCATTCAGCCTCCTCAAGTCTGTAACACAGGAACTGGAAGAGGCCACACAGTGACTGGAGATTGTTACACTGGGATAACAGGAGGCCATTCAGACCCACCGAGCCTATTGCAAGGAAATTGGATAATGATAAAAACTATCTGAAACTTCTTTCATGAGAAATGAAGAGGTAATTTAGACACGTGTCTGTTGTATGGGAACAAGAGAAGAACAATCAATCCCTCGGTCCCATCTGCGGGATACATGAGGAGACCGTTCAGTATTTCCACCTGTTATGAGAAGACCCATCAGCCCCTCAAAATGTTACACAGCAACGCGAAGATTCCATAATCTCCCAATCCTCCAAAGCATCAACAGGAGGAGGTCATTCTGGCCGTGGAGACGATAACGTGGGAACACCAGAAAGACATCAGCTCATCGCTTTTGATGATGAGTCCATTCAGTGACACATGGCTCTTACACAGCAATTGGAGCACATCTCTTCAAGTCTTGTGCCCATTAAACAGGAATTCAAAGAAAATGTAAAGGTTTTCGAAAATGAAGAACTTATAATAATGGTATACATTAGGTACTAAAGTGTGACAATAAACTATTATAATTTAAGGCAAATTGTTAGAGTCCATTGTTCAGGACATTTGCAAAGTTAAACCACAATCCATCAGAATCAACATGGTTTTACTAAGTTAAACCGTGTCTGAATTGTTTGCTTGAGTTATTTGAAGATGTCACAAACAAGGTGGGTCGTGGGAATCCTGGAGTTGGAACATATCTGGTCTTCCTGAAGGCATCGGATATGTCGCTTCTCCAAAGAGTATGTGGTAAGATCAGACAACATGGGTTTAGGAGTAATCTATTAGCTTGGATGGAGGAATGGTTAACCAACAAAATGGAGTCAGATGGAATAAATGTGTCATTGTCTTTTGGCAAATGCAGTTTGTGGGGTGCCATTGATTTCAGGACTCATGCCTTAACCATTTGCGATCGATGGTATTACTGCACTCGCTTGATGGGATAGAAAATACAATGTCACATTTTCAGATGACACTAACATTGGTGGGAAATTACTTCGGAATGATGATGCAACAGATTTAAAACTATATGGATAGGTTTGGTGAATTCGCCAACATTTGGCAAGGAAAATTAAAGTGAATAAATATGGGGCTATTCCAGTTGGCCAGTATAATAGAAAGACAAATTATTATCTAAATGGAGAGAAAGTTCAAAGTGCTTAGGTGCAGAGGGGATCTGGGTGTCTGCTTGCATATCACAGAAAACCTGCCTGCAGATATTGCAAGTAATGAGAAATGTAAGCATAATTTCAGTGTTTATTTATGAAAGGATAGACTAGAAAGGGAGGGAGTGTTGGTGTAGCTAAGCAAGTAATTAGTGAGGCTGCAACTGGAGTACAGTTTGGGTGTCCTGAAGAATGTGGTATTTACATCGGAGGCAATTCAGAAAAGCATCATTAGATTGATTCCATATTTGAAGTGTTTGTCTAATGAAGAGAAATTGAGCAGTTTAGGCCTATACTCTCCAGTTTATAAGAATGAAAAGAGATCTCATTGAGGTCTGTAAAATGCTAAAAGTAATTGAATGTGTAGAAATGGAGTGGATTTTGTTTTCATGTGGCGCAATCTACAACAAGAGACTAGAGTTTTAGGATGGAGAGATGGCAGGAAAGTGGAACAGAGGCCGTGTTGACATCAGCCTCATCGAGGGGTTGGATTCCACACAGATGCTCATTGTTCTTATTCAACCCTTCGACTGTGTTGCCCAGGAACGGGGGAGGACTGGGTATCATACAGGAGCAGGCACTCAGGATAAATCAGTCTCAATCAGTTAGACAGAACGTAACCAGTAAGGTCACACAGTGACCAGCGCTGGGTTCTCAACTATTTACAATCTATATTAATGATCAGGAGGATGGAACAGATAGACAGATGCTGAGTTTGGTGATGTCACTATGGTAAGCAAGAGAATAAAAGATCAAGAGAGGGTGGGGTGTCTGCAAATAGATTCAGAGAGGTAAAGACAATGGATAATAGTTTGGCAGGTGGAATTTAACATGATATAACATGTCATTTCATTTATAGGAATAACGGAAAGCAATATGTTACTGAAATGGAAAGGGATTACAGGACTTAATGATACTGTGTACTGGGGGCTTCACTCAGACCCGTTCAGACATGGGAGGTTTTGCTCCATCCCTGATCGTCAATTCCCAGACACTCCAAGTGACCCCATTGCTCTCCGTACACATGGACAACTTTGATGTGGTTGATTGGTGGTGGGGATGATGTTTTGAAACCTGCATCAAGGGGACGTCCTTTATCCAAGATATATTCATTTCTTTCTATGTGGAGACCCAATGACGATGGGAATGGCTGACTGCTTCTGAATGAGGAGGCCGTGACTGCTGCCAGAACAGTCGGTATTCACCAACATGATGTACTGTGCATGGGTACACTGTAACATTAATAGAGGGAGAGCTCCTTCAGTTCCTCTACCTCTCCCCATTGACATGGGTACTCTGCAGATGCCATGCACACTCTCGGGAATCCCACTATACCACTGGATACACCCAGCAGCTCCCTGCTATGGGAGAAACAATGTATTTACCTCATCCACCATATATATCCTCCATCACCGAATGGTGACATTGATGTTGAGATATTGGGAAATGATGGATATGTCACCTAGTCCTGCCTGGAAAGTTATGGATTATAGAAACTGAATGAAACTGTGACCCTAACAGCCACTTGCAGCACCACTCTTCCCCTGGTGGGATGCGGCAGGACGTGTTGAAGGAGATGACCGCGTTGTGCCCAGCTCCTTGTTCAGTCAGGGTCCCCTCACTATCTGCTCCTGGGTTAAGTGTAGCTTGGGAAGTTGATCCTGGAATACTTGGGGTGGATACAGCAGATCCCTTTCCCCACACACACTCACTCCGTGGTTTCAGAGCTTCCCCTCTCTGCAGCCTCTGCTTCATGTGTTGTTCATGTTGCAGGCTCAGATGTTGTAAATACAGTCCCCATGCTCCATCCAGGGTTGAGTCACGAAATCCTCAGGTCTCCCTGAATGTCTGAGGCAGCTCACAGCACAACTTCCAGCAAACCATCCCCAGCCACTCCACTATTTTTTTTAATAACAGGGGTCAGTCAGAAACCCCTTGGCTACAAGTGTTGTGAACCAGACCAGATTCCCGCAAATTAAGAAGGCCGCTTAGACCCAAACCTTTCCTTATTTTGTATATAGATGGGAAGCGTGCTTTCTAGATATATTGTGACTGGTCAACCTACTCGACATGAAGCAAAATATAATCTATTCAAATACTTTAGTTAAAATACAATCAAAGAAAAGAAAAATTGGGATGGCTTATATGTTGGAACACTTACACAAATAATAGATACCATACCATCTTGGTTTACACCGCTTGGCACAAAGATATATTCAAATGTATTCAGATCCTTACAGCAGTTTTCCAATCCAGGAGGAAACAACATCAACAGAGATCTCAGAGAGAAAAGCAGCTGGGGATCATGTATTGAAACTTCCAACCCTGCCGGGGTCCCCAGCAGCTTCTTAATACTGCAGCTAAAAACAAAACGAGAAAACCTGATCTGGGAGAGCTGGCCACTGCCCTTCCATTGTTACCACCGTTTTAATGAAACCTAAAGGCTTTCTCAGTTAGTTACTTAAACTGTTTTCAGACAGCAGTTCCGCACCTCTGCCTTTAAAACCTCTCTTCAAAAAATAACCCAAGAGAAAATCACCTTTTTACAGTGATAGTATCCTCACAACTCCACCATCAATAAAATGATCCATCAATATACAAAAATGGATTCATTTTAGACCTCCTAAACTTCCTCTATTAGCAGACTGAAATGCATATATATTACGTTGACTCTGAGCATACAAATGTTCACAACTAGATTCGATTTCAGTCATTTTACTCCTGCCACAGAATGCCTTTGTCTTTTTTCATCCAAGTCTCTACAACGTGTCAAAACTTAGGTTTTCTTGCCCTGTCACCTGTACAATTTCACATTGAATGGCAGCAATAATAAGCTCAATCGAAACAGACTAGTATTATTCTCTCCAAACCTCTCCAAAAACTTTAAGGGTCACGATCAGTGATAAAAAAAATGTCCCAGGTATGTTGTTCACAATTTAAAAGCTGAAATGTTGTAACGCCAACTTCAAGCTCAAGGCCTCCTTCCCCATTGTGGGATAAACCTGTTGATGTTTCCATTGGACACTTCAACCACACGTTACATAATGGAGCACTTCTCATCTCTCCAATACTCCCTCTGAATGACATAGCTCCTCATATTTCAGCATTAAAGAATTACATGCTGTTTTGCCTCTCAGTGCTGTAACCTCTTTACCGGCTTCTCCTGGCCTATGCCAATAAACCTTACTCTCACAGGGATATGTTTTAAGAAGTTCTTGCACATTCTTCTCAATCCCTCACAGAAATCAAACTTTGGTTTCAGAACAAAATCAGCATCAGCTGCCATTTCAGCTTCTAACCTTGGCATTTTAACTCTCTGCTCTTCCACACGAGTTCTCAGGGCTGCAGTAAGTGAATTGTTGAGCTTCTCCAAAATAAGAATCTCTCTAAGAGTGTCATTGGTTTGCTCAGTTTTTAATGCCCTTACCTACCTTTCAAAATTATTATTTTTGATTCTTTCAAAGTCAATGTGCGTTTAACCAGGGACGCTATTTTAGATTCCTGAAACGCTGTCTGTTGGCTTCTGGCACGAGCTCACATGCACTTCAGATGGCTTTCTACATCTCCTCATACTCCTCAGATACCTCCTCCGATAGGATGCAAATACCAGCAGCTTTGTTTGGATCAACTAAATCCATATGGTCACTGGGCACTGCATTTGTTTAGCCACTTTCTCAAATGAAATTAAAAAGGCTTCCCCGTACTTCTCATCAAATTTAAATAATGCCTGGATGTATCTAAACAGATCCCCATCAGACCTTTGGCTACTATAAGGTTGCTCATCCTCACTCACCTCCTCATCCAGCCTACAGCCTACCTTCATCACCGCCTTCCATGTCCACTTCCCTCTCTAATTGCTAACTTTTGAAGTTGAAACTCTCTGCTTTTCTTCTCTTTTTCTCTTTCTCTTCTTCATGTCCTTTTCTTTTATTTCTACTTTTCATCATAATTCAAATTGTTTCAATTCTTTCTCATGTTCAAGGTGCCTCATTTGAAATTGAATTCGAGCCATTTCTAAAGAGTCTGATGACAGATCCTCCAAATGTAATTGCTGAGCTTTAGCTGTAATTATCTCTCATTTTCTCACAGACAAACGCAGCCCCAACTCCAGCTTGTCTGCCAATTCCTACAGCTTTGTCTTCATTAACTTTTGTAAAACTTTAATTCTTCCACACACAGAAAATTCTTAGTGACTGAAAGAATCTTTATACACAAAGCACTGTTAAACCAACCGAATTCAACATCTGGAACAAAAGACACTGAAAACTATCATACACGACATTGGAACCCAATAGCCTCCAGTGTCTGCATGAGCTTATTCTGGATTCTCTGGTTTCCTCCCACAATCCAAAGATGTGCATGTCAGGTAAATTGGCCATGCTTAGTTGTTCATAGTTTTCAGGGATGTGTGGGTTAGGTGCCTTAGTCGGGGTAAATGTGTCATAATAGGGTAGAGGAATTGGCCTGGGTAGGTTAATCCTTGGTGGGTCGGGTGTAGACGTGTTGGATCAAATAACCTGTTTGCACACTGTAGGAATTGTAATTCTAAACCCAATTACCGATTTAGAACCAGACAAGAGACCCCAGTTTGCTATAGACCAACCAAACTGTCTCAAACTATTTTAAGAAAGTAGCTTGAATGCCAACTTTTCCTTAATAACAAGATAGATGGGAATTGGATGTCCCAGATGTGATTCCACTCGTCAAACCACTCACCATTATGCAAAACACACTATATTTAAACACTCTAATGAAAATCCATACAAAATGAAGAGAAATTTAGAATAACTTAGCTATTGGAAACCTTAACTGAATGATGGACACAGACCCTGCTACAAATGAACTGTTCCAACATACTAACATCACCTAAACACGCCCCTTGGCAAAAATGAGCATTCAGACATATTTTCTTGCATACAGTTCGCCAGTCCAGGAGGAAACAGTATCAAGTGAGGTTTCAGAGAGAATAGCAGCTAGGGATAATTTATTAAAACTTCCAACCCTTCTGGGACCCAAGCACCTGGTAACTGTTACATCTGCATGGAAAAAAACTATAAAGCCTGGTCTGTGCCAGCTGGCCATTGTTACTACTATTTATTAAAAAACCATAAAAGCCTCAAAAGTTTTTTCGTTGAGCCATTTTCAGTAGACACTTTGGCCTTTAAGACCTCTTACTGAAAAATGAAGAAAATAACCTTTTCTTTTAAAAAAGTGACAGCATTGCTACATAATTTAAATGACTGTTCCTTTATTCAAGGGGCTTCCTCGTGTTCCTGACCGCGTGATCACCTGAGAGGGACAAACACAGGCACAGACCAAGTTACAAGGATGTGTCTCACATCTTCTGAAACACGCCTGTCCATGGACCATCACATGGGACATACCGGGAAGTGAACAACAGCCTGACACACACCATTTCACTGTTTCTGAGCTACATAATGCCAGCACTCGATACACTAGGGAGCTAAAACCCAAGGCCAGGGAAAGATACAGAGGGACAGAGAGATTCACATTAAAGACAGAAACAGATAGTTAATTAACTGGGAGGAGGTTGTGGAAATATGGGGAAAATTATTGGGCAGTGGGACTAACTGGAGAAGTGAGATCTTCGATAGTAAAATTACAAGAATGAGAACATTGAATAAAGGCATTGTCGGATCAGCAGAAATAGTTTGTTACATCAAATTCTGAATTTGCTTCACAGAACACCACAAACAACATAAACTGGGACAAGATGACAGCCCAGCATGGAGGGCTGTGCAGACCATGCTAGTGTGTTGCTCAGTAAACTGCACTATCTGCCCAGCATGGAGAGTATTGGAAACTTTACTATCATATGCTAACTATACTCGCAACAGATTACTGCCTACAATGGGAAGGTTTGCTGCGTGTATGTGTTCATCAGAAACTGAGGGACAGTGCGTGTGTGTGTGCGCGATTGGCGTGGTTGAATGTGAAACTCAGTGTTTGAGAAGGAACACACATGGAAGAAATCATTTTAAATACGAACAACTGGCAGGGTTTTTGTTAATCAACAGAGAGAGAACGAGAGAAGTTTCATGGACAGATGAGACAAAGTGTTTGAGAATGTTAAAATAAAGACATTGCCAGACACAATAGCAATATACATCGGCGTGCACATGAATGACAGATGGATGGGAGTTTGGTGTGAGTTAGAATCAGATTTCCTTTGGCAGGTTTGAAGCCGGGAGTGTCAGCAGCAGATTATTAACTTCATTAAGACGGTATTTCATAGCTCAAGGTTCAAACAGGAGATGGAATACACCAGTGAGATATATTCTGGGGTGGTGAGTTTTTCAAGTTAGAAATGGTCAGGGTATGGTGTCAGAAATCAGCTCATGGTCAATGGGATCTCCCACAGTTGTGACTTGTCTGCTTCTGCAGCAGATATTAGCCAGGGATGGGATGGAAGTGGAGTTTGTAACCAGAACAGTGGCAATGATACAATAAATTGTAGTTCTCCACTGAAACTGAGTAGGTCAACATAGAGACCCATGAGTAACACTGCCAGAGCAGAGAGGGAGACAGTAATTGAACACCTTCCTTGATGTAGTTAGTAGTGGTCTGGAGAGTGAATATCTGGATTGAGAGTTTCAACAGGAAAATAACAGTGACAAGAAGTGTAGACTATATGAAGGAACAGTAATGCAGTCATAACCGGTTTATAGAAAAAAAAATCTGGACAGTGACACTTACCAGGAACACCAACGATAGCCAGGAAAGGATAATAAAAATATTGAATAATGAGAAGAGCGTAATAGATCCGTGATGATAATGACCACCAATAAAATGCAGAAAGATACCAAACATAATTGGATAAACTCCTGTCTATTTTTGGAACACGCCAGTCTAATGCTCCTAGATTCGGATACATTTTTGGAACATTCAGATCTAATGTTCTCAGATTCGGATCTCTCCGCCCCCTCTCTCTAAATCTGCCGATTTCTGTCAGTGCTGTCAGTGATGCTCCCGCTCATGTTATGGGATAACACATTGAACGGCGCCCATTTATCATTAAAGATGGAAACCCTCCACTGGGATAATTAGAATCCATGGAGATTGGCAGTAATCACAGCCACAGAACAAACACTGGGAAACTGAGCAAAGGCTACAACAACGGATGAATGGGCACCGCACAACAATCAACAGACAGGAGTGTTCCCTTCCAGTTGGGGAATACTTCAGTGGTCCAGGATGTTCAACCTCCGACCTTCTGGTGACCATCCTTCAAGGCGGACTTCAGGACAGGCAGCAGCGAACAGTGGCCGAGCAGAGGCTGATAGCTATTTTCAGTACTCATAGGGAGAGCCTCAGCCGGGACAGTGGGTTCACGTCACATTACAGGTGACCACCATTGCACTGTACACACACACACACACACACACACACACACATACACACACATACACACACACACACTCCTATACACACACATGCATACGGACACACACGCACACAGACACTCACACATACGCTTACAGACACCCACACTCAGACAGGCATCCGATCAGAGATTTAGACCACACTGCACTCACGCACACACATATACACTCTCTCTCACTGATACTCAACCCCCCACCCCAGCCACGCACACACACTCCCACACTCACACATGCACCCCTCAAAGACTTAAGAAACTCTACATCACTCACACACATATACCTCCCTCTCACACTCACAACCCCCAACCAAGACAAACACACACACACACACACACACACACACACACACACACTCACACACAAACAAACAGACAAAGACCCACATGCACACATATATTTTGTGGGGTGAATTTGTACTTGCAGAGCTACATTGTACTTTGCTCAAAAACTGCATGAATTCATATAAACCTCTGAGCTCAAAAACTGCATGAATTCATGTAAAACTCTGTAATCTCACTTTTCAGATTAGAATCAATCTAAACATCATGGTATAGACATAGAACACAGGGGGCTAACACCTTCAACATATTGTCTAGGTATCACTCAATGTTACAGCTAACCTGAGAATGCAACTTTAAAAGAAAAAGGTTTTGTGATTTACACATGAAAGAAATGAAACTATCACGGTATTCGAACAGATGAAAGACTCAAAAGACAATCAAGGTATTTTTCAATGTTTCATTTCAATTAATTCACCCTGTAAATTTTTGCTATAAATTCTGTGCCTTAGAAGTGAGCCCTCCACTATCACCTGATGAAGGATCGGCGCTCCGAAAGCTAATGTGCTTCCAATTAAATCTATTGGACTATAACCTGGTGCTGTGTGATTTTTAACTTTGTACACCCCAGTCCAACCACGGCATCTCCAAATCATGACTAAACAAACAGGCTCAGTTAACCAGTTCCACACATCACTTTTCATATCACTATAAAAGGGAATATTTACTGGGTTTGGATGGAATGGATGACGGCTGCTGAGGGATGGACCATAAATCTTTAAACATTTTAAATCTTTTTAAAACTTGTATATGAGAGTATTAACAAGACACTACAGGGGTCTATATATGTTCCGCTCTGTTTATGAAAGGAGGCAATTATAAAATAACAGATTAGCTGCATAAAAAACCTCGGGTGGGTAAGTTTTTAGATCCCTGAACACAAAGTACAGTACTTATTGACCAGTGTGAGGCTACTCCTGGTTTTAAGTGCCCTGTTATCAAATCCTTTCATAACCTTGAGACAGAGCAATGAGACTGCTGCTCAGTGACAGGCCGAAGCAATTCTGTCCCTATGGGCCTCTTACAGAGGGATAAGAGAAGGCCATTCAGCCCATATTAGCCTGTTGCTACTTGAAAAGGTGGAAATCTAGAATATTGGCACATTTTGCCAACAGAATCATTCAAAACAAAGAGCTGTGTTGCTGCAGCTGTATGAGGTGTTACTGAGAGGGCACCTGGAGTACATTCTGTTGTTTGTGTTTCTGTAACTGAGAAGGGATGGACTTCCATCAGATACAGTTTAATGGCTGCTCGTAATCCATGGCTTGCTGTGTCATTTAATATCTAGGGTCTGTTACACCGGGACATGAGGAGGCCATTCAGCCTCTTGAGCCTGTTCCAGAGGGTCTGGAAGTATTTATTTAACTTTCAAGTCTGTTACGCATAAATATTAGTTTTAAATTTGTTTTGGAATAGGAAAGACCTACTGTAAATATTAAAGTTCTAAATTTGAACAAGGCCAATTTTGAAAGTGTTATGGAGACCTGTGAAAGGCTAATTGCAATAACCTATTCACAGGTAAAGGGATGGTTGGAAACTGCAAGGCCATTAAACTGGGTTTCAGAGAGTCCAGAGCCAACGTGTTCCCATTAGTGAGAGGGGCAAGGCTGGTGGGTGCAGGGAGTGCTGGATGACGAGATCTATTGATGCACTTGGCAAGGGAAGGAAGGAGGCATATGTCGGGTAAACAGAGCTGAGATCAAGTGAATCCCGAGAGGTGTATAAGTGCAGCAAGTGTATAGTCAATGAGGAAATCGGGCTAGAAAAATGAGGACAAGGGATGGCTTCAGAAATAGGGTTAATGAGGCATTGAAGAAATTCTACACATCCGTTTATGGGAAAAGATTAACTCGGGAGAGAATATGGCCCCTTAAAGATCAATAAGGCTACCTATGTATGGAACCACATATACATAGGTTGGAGGGATACGAAACAAGTATTTCTCCTCAGTATTTAATGTGGAGGAGGTTACAAGAGCGAGAGAATGAAGAAATATATAGTGATACCTTGAAAAGTGTCTATATTACAAGGAGGTGTTGGACATTTTAAAACACATAAAGGTGAACAAATCCCTGGAACCTGAGCAGTTGGGAAGCTAGGAAAGAGATTGCTCAGCATTTTGCTGATATATTTGTAACATTGATTTCCATAGTTGAGGTGTCAAAAAACTGGAGGGCAGCTAACGTTGTGTCATTATTTAAGAAAGTAAGGAAAAAACAGGTAACTATAGATCGATAAGCCTGACGTTAATGGCGAGGAAATTGTTAGAGGCGATTTCGAGAAAAAGGATTGATATGCATTTGGAAGGGCAAGGACTGAAGAGGGCTTTGTACATTGGAGATAACGTCTCACTAACACGATGAAATTATTTGAGCAAGTGATGAAGATGATTCATGAAGGCAGGACAGTGGATGTTGTCCTTATGGAATTCAGTAAGAAAACCAAAATATTCAACATGGTAGACTGGTTAGCAAGGTCAGACTGCCTGGGATCCAGGAAGAGTTCGCCATTTAGATACAACATTTTCTTGAATATCGGAGACAGGGCGTGACAGTGGACATTTGTTCATTAAACTTGGAGACCTGTGACCAGTGGTGTGCCGCAAAGACCAATAGTGGGTCCACTCCTTTTGTCACTAATACAAATCATTTGCATTTGAGTATGTGATGTATGATCAGCAAGTTTGTAGATAATACCAAATTTGTTGGTGTAGTCGTCAGTGAAGAATGATCTGTCAGATTATAATGGGACCTTGTTGAGGTGAACCGAGGAGTGGCAGATGGAGTTTATTTTAGTTAAATGTGAGGTGTTGCATTTTGGCAAGACAGATCAGGGCAAGACATATAGGTAGGGTCCTGTCGAAATCGACCAATCAGGGAGAACTCCATCGAAATTATCGAATCCCTACAGTGAGGAAACAGCCTATTCGACCCATCGAGGCCACACCGAACCTCTAAACAGTATCCCACTGGACAAACACCAACCCTAAACCTCTGATCTTGCATTTCCCATGGCTAATCCACCTCGCCTAAACATTCCTGGGTACTTTAGCATGGCCAATCTACCATTATCTGTATATCTTTATACTTGCAGAGGAAAACATAACATCTGGAGGAAACTCATGCAGACACGGGGAGAATGTGCAAACTCCACACAGGCAGTCATTCAAGGATGGAGTTAAACCCAGGTCGCTGTGGTCTGAGGTAGCAATGCTAGTCACTGAGCTACTGTGTCACCTTGTGGTGCAGGTTCTCCGTTCCTTGAAAGTGCCGTCACAGGTGGATAGTAAAGTGAAGAAGGCACATCGTGACTTCCCTTTGCTGGTCCGTGCTTTGAGTCTATGCCTTTGCAAGACATGTTACATCTGTACAGGACATTGGTTTGGCCACTTTTGTAATATTGCCTTTAATTCTGATCTCCCTGCTGTCGGAAAGATGTTGTCAAACTTGAAAGGGTGGAGAAGAGATTTAAAAGAATGTTGCAGACGTTGGAGGGTTAGAGTTACAGGGAGAGTTTGAATAGGCTGGGACTACTTTCAAGTTTTGAGGCTGAGAGGGGACCTTAAGGAGGATTATAAAATCATGAGGGGCATAGATAACGTCAACGTCTTTTACCCAGGATAGGCGAGTCCAAAGGTTTAAGGTGAGAAGGGAAAGATTTAAGAAGAGAAATGAGGGACAACATTTTCACACAGAGACTGCTGTATGTATGGATGGATCAGCAAAAAGAGGTGGTGGAGACAGGTACGGTTACATCATTTCGAAGGCATTTGGATGGATACATGCATGGGAAGTGTTTAGAGGGAGATGGGCCAAGTCCTGGTAAGGGGGACGAGATTTATTTAGGATAGTTGGTCGGTATGGACGATCAGACGGAAAGGTATTTTTCCATGCTGTACATCTCTGAGACTCTATTGCCTCTTGAGTGTATGACACAGGGACAGGAGGAGGCTATTCAGCTTCTGAATTCTGTCAGTCAGCTTGTTTGCTCAATTACTGTGAGTAAAACACAAAAATATATCATTCAGATTTTGATGGTGTTTTACAGAAACAGGAGAAAGACTTTTAGTCAAGAGAAGATGTAAGGAATGTGAAGAGGCCATTCAGTCCCTCAACTCCATTCCACAGGAGCAGCAGGTGAGGACAGAACTATTGCAGCCTGTTAGTCAGCAGCAAGAGGAGGACATCTACTATCGCAAACCTTGGATCAGGATGCAGTTACTCAGCTGCCCAAGATTGGGACATAGGAACAGGAGGCAGTCATTCAGCTGCTTGAGACTGGGGCACAGGGACATGAGGCAGTCATTCAACCGCTTGAGACTGGGACACAGGGACAGGAGGGAGTCACTCAGAGCTCGAAACCGGGACACAGGGAACTCTGGAGACTAGTGAGGCCCGAGGATCCTGTTACGCAGGAACAGGAGGAGGTGACTCAGTCCCCACCAGTATGGGACACTGGGAGAGAAGGGGAGTTTTCTTGGAACAAATAGAAATATATGAATAAATTGCATTCGTGGTCCATTCAATCCTGCTCCACCATTCACAAAGACCACGTCTGATATGATTATGACTCCCTCATTCCATTTTACGGAGACTCCCCTCTCTGCAGCCTCTGCTCCATTTGTTGGTCATGTTGCAGACCCAGATGCTGCAACAACACTCACCATGATTCATCCAAAAGGATGGGTCTAATAGGATGAGTCAGGATTTGAAGGGTCCAATCACAAGAATGAAAACACAAAATAAAGGTATTGTCAGATGTTTACTTCTCTCACATTCGCAATCCAACTCACAAAACCACCCCATCCATTACATATTCAGGATGGAGCACTGTGTAGATCCGGCTAGTGTACTGCTGAATGCAACCTAGCAATACCCAGAGTGAAACTCTGTGCAGCCCACATCAATGCCTGATCCATAATCCTGGACTAAATATCCAGCGTGGGGAGCTGTGCACTGCACACTGGTTCATTCATATATAAGCCCAGGCTATTGCATTGTTCAGTAACTCTGTGTTAGATCACTGCCCAGTGTGGGGAAACTTGCAGACAATTTTGGAACTGACAGGATGTGCAGCTCCCATCCATTTACAGCTCCATATCTCCACTGTACTCCACTTGATAAGGGGTGCTGCGAATGTCAAAATCACTGCGAGGAAGAGATGTAAATGGAAACAATTTAAATACCAATAGTTCTGATAAAGACACATATCACTCTAATATCTAAAGATGAAATAACTGAGATAATATCCAATGAGGTTTTGTGAACTAGGCAAAGAAGTAAGAGGGGGATGGTGATGTTATAGTGGTTGCATTATAAGCCTCTAGATAATCAATGGGAATTAGAGGAACAAATATGCAGGGAGGCTGGCGAGACTTGAAGGAGTAACAGGATTGTTATAATAGGTGATTTTAACTTTCCTAACATAGACTGGGACTTCCAGATGATTAAGAACATAGATAGAACGTAATTTGTTAAGTGTGTTCAGAATAGTTTCCACAAGCAGCATGTAGAGGGTCCTACTGGGGAAGGGACAAACTCGACCTACTGTTGGGAAATAGGGTAGGATCGGTGACGGAGGTAAAGTGGGGGAGAATTTTGCGAAAAGTGACTAAAGCTTTATTAAATTTAAAATAGTTATGGTAGGGACAACACTGGTCCACGGATTCAAGTTCTAAGTTGGGGAAAGGCGTATTTTGTTGAAATTAGACATGGGATTGCAAGGGATGATTGGAGTAGTTTGTTTCCAGGTAAAAGAATCCCGGGCAACGGGGCGGGCTTCAAAAGTGAGATAGTTCGAGTTCAAGGTCTACAAGTTCCTGTGAGGTTGAAGGGAAAGTGAGGCTGGAAGAGAGAACCCTGGATGACAAGCGATGTTGAGGCTCTGACCAGTAAAAAATGAGGCGTCGCTCAGGTACAGGCAGCTGGGACCAAGGGAATCTCTGGAGGTACACAGGGGATACAGGAGTTTACTGAAGAAAGAAAGCAGCAAGGTGAAAAGGGGGGATGAGATAGCCGTGGCTGAGCAGATCGGTGTGAATCCAAATTCAGTATAGAAAAGAAAAAGAACAACCAGAGAGAGAATAGGACGCCGTACAATCCAAAATGGGCATGCATGTGTAAAACCTCAAGAGATGGTTGAGTCCCTCAATTCCCCCTCTGTGTTTAACATGAAGAAAGACATGAGGACCTGTGACCTTTGGGACGTTAATTGACATATATTGGAGCAGTCCATATCATTAAGGGTACTAATGGACATATTAGAATGCTTAAATTCAGATAAATCTCTTGGTCCTGACCAGACAAATCCAAGAGCACTGCAAGAGGTGAGAGAAGACAGTTCAGGGTCTAAGGACCCGAAAGGCTGGGCCATAACAAACATGCCCTTATTCAAGAAGGGCTGCAAATAAATGCCTGGGAAATATAGACCAGTAAGCTTCACATCTATTTTCGGTAAATCACTTGAAAAGGTTCTGAGAGATAAGATATGCATGCATTTGGAAAGACAGAGTTTGACTTGGAGCCGTCAGCATAGCTTTGTGCATGGCAGATCATGCCTTACACATTTTGTTAGAGTTTTTGAGGAAGTGACCAGAAAGGTTGACAAGGGCAGGGTGGTGCACATAGTCTATGTGGATTTCAGTAAGACCTTTGATAAGGTACCACATGGTAGGCCGCTCTGGAAGGTTAGATCACATGGACTCCAATGTAAACTGGCAAATTGGCGACACAATTGGCTTGACGTTATGAAGCAAATGGCTATGGTGGAGGTATGCTAGTCGGACTGGAGGCCTGTGACTAGTGGAGTGCCTCAGTGGTTGGTCATGGGCCCATTGCTGTTTGTTCTCTATGTCAATGGTTTGTACCAGAGTGCACAGCGCAAGCTTAGTAAGTTTGCAGATGACTCTAAATTAGAAGGCATCATTTACAGTGAGGAATATTGTCAGAAATTGCAGAAGTACCTTGGTCAGCTGGGGAAGTGGGCTGAGAAATGAGAAAATGGTGTTTAATAAAGATAAATGTGACGTCTTGCATTATGGAAAGTCAAATCCAGGTTGGAGTTTAATGATGAATGAGAGGGTCTTAAGGAGTGTAGTGGAACAAAAGGAGTTTGGAGATCAGGTGCACGGTTGTCTGAAATTTGAGTCCCAGATACACAGGACAGTGAAGAAGGCTGTTGGGGTACACTGGCCTTCATCAGGGCATTGAGTATATATGTTGGGACGTTATGTTCCTGCTGTACAGGATGTTGGTAAGGCTGCAGTTGGAGTAATGTGTTCAGTTTTGTTCACTTTGCTCTAGAAAGGATATTATTGAACGAGAAAGAGTGTAGAAGAAATTTACAAAGATATTTCCTGAGCTAAAGGGTCTAAATTATAGGCAGAGTTTGGACAGGTTAGAACTTATTTCCTTACAGTGTCGGAAACTGACAGGATTCTTATAGAAGTGTAACTCTTATAAAATCATGAGCGACGTGTATGGGGTGAATACTTCAATTATTTTCCCAAGATTGGGGAATCGAGCACTAGAGGACATCCATTAATATTTGGAAAGGAAAAAAATATATAAAAAGGAACCTGAGGGGCAACAATTTTATACTGAGTGTGGTACGCATATGGACTGAGCTGCCAGTGGAAGTGGTAAAGGTGGGTACAATAACAACATTGAAAAGGCATTTGGACAAATACAGATAGGAAAGGATTAGGGGGATACAGAGCAAGGGCAGGGAAATGGGGTGAGTGTGGATACAGAGCAAGGGCAGGGAAATGGGGTGAGTGTGGATACAGATCAAGGGCAGGGAAATGGGGTGAGTGTGGATACAGAGCAAGGGCAGGGAAATGGAGTGAGTGTGGATGGACATTTTGGTTGGCATGGACCAGCTGGGCTAAATGGTCAGCCATACTGGCATTCTCGTGCAGTATGACTGTAAGTGAGTGTGTTTTGGAGTGGAGACAGGGTGGGGGAGACTGAGAAAATATGTCATGGAAGGATATGTTCACAGGTGTCGGAATGTTGAAATGAAGCCATTTCGATAGTATCATGCAACACGGGTCATTATTATGAAGAATTATGAGTGAACGGGATATTGCTGTCAGTTCAGGCGATGGAGGGTTTTGGATGAGCATTTGTTCTGCAGCTTTGTAACTGGGAGTGAGGACAGTAGAGTCTTCGCCTCACTGGGCTGAATCTACCAAAAAACTGTCTCAGTGACATTTTCATTGAGTGTGACAGAGGGGTTGTATGCACGGGGCCGAGCTAGTTTCCTGGTGCTATCTTACCAAACTCATCTCATTAACTACCCACCCCACTCCATAGTGTCCCTCTCATTCAATGCCAGCCCGATTCTCCCACCCATCATGACTGGAGGTACTCACAGTCACCTGGATGCCCCTGGATATTCTGTGGTTCCTGGCAATGATGTCATCTCTAAAAGGCCAATTGTCACACGATTGCGCTTTCTCAGTTTGGAGCTGCCCTGCACAGTTTACCCAAGCATGGCAGCTAAGGGGAAATTACACCATGGTTTGTTGACAGCAGCACGAAGGTCGCGGTGGATGGGCTAGTACAGAGGGGACCATTCTCTTCCCTGAGGGGGCCACACCACCAGACCCCTCGAGCGTGGTCTGACTTCACCACCCAGCTCAGTGCAGTATCTGCGGTCTGAAGAATGTCCAGCAATACAGGACCTGCATCAATAACCTTCCCGGCTCTGTCAGGATAAGTCACCATATTCGCTCTGCTCCCTCGCACTCACTGTATATCTGTTATAGCACCGACCCACGAACAAGGCTCATGCCCCACCACTCTCACTGCTGCATGCATCATCTTCCGTCTCTTTCTCTCTTGCATTTCTAATGCCCCCCACACAGTTATAGAATATTCTGGAGAATGCCAATTATGGAATGTTCCAGATAATGTTCCAACTTAACATCTGGATAGGAATAACGTGATCAAGGATAGTCAGCATGGTTTGTGAAGGGCAGGTCGTGCCTCACAAACCTTATTGAGTTCTTGGAGAAGGTGACCAAGGAAGTGGACGAGGGTAAAGCAGTAGATGTGGTGTATATGGATTTTAGCAAGGCGTTCGATTAGGTACCCCATGGTAGGCTAATGCAAAAACTACGGAGGTATGGCATTGAGGGGGCATTAGAGGTTTGGATTAGGAATTGGCTGGCTGGAAGGAGACAGAGGGTAGTAGTTGATGGTATAGGTTCATCTTGGATTGCAGTTACTAGCGGTGTTCCACAAGGATCTGTTTTGGGACCATTGCTGTTTGTCATTTTTATAAATGACTTAGAGGAGGGGCTTGAAAGCTGGGTGAGCAAGTTTGCGGATGACACGAAAGTCAGTGGAGTTGTGGACAGCGAAGAAGGATGTGGCAGGTTACAGCGGGACATAGATAAGTTGCAGATCTGGGCAGAAAGGTGGCAAATGGAGTTCAATGTAGCTAAGTGTGAAGTACTTCACTTTGGTAGGAGTAACAGGAAGATGGATTACTGGGCTAATGGTAGGCTACTTGGTAGTGTGGATGAGCAGAGGGATCTTGGTGTCCATGTACACAGATCTCTGAAAGTTGCCACCCAGGTAAATAGTGCTGTGAAGAAGGCATATGGTGTACAGGGCTTTATTGATATAGGAATTGGGTTCCGGAGTCCTGAGGTCATGTTGCAGTTGTATAAGACTCTGGTGCGGTCTCATCTGGAGTATTATGTGCAGTTTTGGTCGCCATACTATAGAAAGGATGTGGAGACATTGGAACGAGTGCAGAGGAGGTTTGCCAGGATGTTGCCTGGCATGGTAGGAAGATCATATGAGGAAAGGCTGAGGCACTTGGGGCTGTTCTCATTGGAGAAAAGAAGGTTTAGGGGAGATTTGATAGAGACGTACAAGATGATTAGGTGTTTAGATAGGGTTGACAGTGAGATCCTTTTTCCGCTAATGGAGTCAGTTGTTACTAGGGGACACAGCTTTAAATTAAGGGGTGGTAGGTATAGGACAGCTGTTAGGGGTAGATTCTTTACTCAGCGGGTTGTGAGTTCATGGAATGCCCTGCCAGTAGCAGTGGTGGACTCTCCCCCTTTATGGTCATTTAAGCGGGCATTGAATAAGCATATGGAGGTTATTGGGCTAGTGTAGGTTAGGTAGGCTTCGGTCGGCGCAACATCGAGTGCCAAAGGGCCTGTACTGCACTGTATTTTTCTATGTTCTATGTTCTATTATTCCCAATTTCAGGAAAACGGCTGTGCCCGAGTGTGTAACACGCAAGAGGGTGGAGTAGAGATGTACATTTTTCAAATCACACACAATTAAAATTCATCATGAGGCCATTCAGTGCTTCAAATATGTACAAACATTCATTACGTTCGGTGGTGATCTGATGGTTTTCTCCGCTCCATGTCACAGGAGCTTTCATTCATTCAACCGCCAGCTTCATGTTACTGAGCAGACGATTCTCAGAAGTTTTTTTTGACCCCGGTTTTCTTTCAGCTTGCGTTCAGATGGCATTTGGCATGGGAACGGAATCTCCGAACGATATATTTCATATACATTATAAAATCATGCAGCAGTCAGCATGCTTTCCACAGACCAATCAAAAACATGCACTTATTTTATGGTTATCAATATCCAATCACAATTAGTCATTCTGGTGATTTCACTTGTCTTACCTTATTGTATTCAGCCAAAGACACCTTCCAAACACTTGTCTCATTATAACATACAATTTCTAGCAGAGAATATTTTTATCCTCAGCCGTTATCATGACCGTTACATCAAATATACATTTTACCTTGTCATGAAAGTTTATCTGCCCCTTGTCTGTGGCTGATTCTGTGTGTAACAGTTACACAGTCTCCCACTCAATTGGCTGGATGGTTGGTTTGTGATGCAGAGGGAGGACACCAGCGCAGGTTCAATTCCCCACATTGACACAGATTACCATGAAGAGGATGCTCTCTCAACCTCACCCCATCACCCAAGTGGTGATCTTCAGCGTAAACCACCATGAGTGGTCTATCTAATGAGAGTTCTTTGGGACTCTATTCTATCAATGTTAGCATTTTAATTTTTGTAACAAAATGTTTTATTGAAGAAGAGATTTTTATTATTATATTAAACCAATAACAAAGCAACTCAAATAACTGAAAAAAATTACACCCTGGTGCATGTAGATCCAAAATAAGTTAAAGTCTATAAACGGACAGAAGTAAAACAAAAATAAACAATAAATAATTCGGCTCAGCATAACACAATGATAGCTCTCATTCTTCGAGAGTATTACACATTCATATGTTCATAATTCTTCATATTTGATTCATTAGAGAATATCGTCATGGCTATATAAATGCCCTTATTACAGTGGTAGATAAGCCTGTATCGCGGTAATCCAAAAAGGGTTGTCATATCTTATATAAATCTGCTTTCCGGTGCACCACACTGGTGAGAAAGTCCAAAAGGATATTTCCCGTGACGAGCTTATAATGACCCAACAGAACCGGGGTGGGGGAGCTTTCAGACATCCAACACAACAGAATATATTTCCTAGCACAGGAAGTATGGGGGAGATACTATACGAGTATATTGCATCAGTATTTACTGTTAAAAAGGATATGGAAGTGGTAAAATGTAGGGAAATAGATGCTGACACCTTGCAAATTGTCCATATTACAAAGGAGAAAGTGTTGGATGTCTTGCAACAGGTTCCAGGACCTGATCAGGTGTACCCTACAACTCTGCGGGAAGCTAGAGAAGTGATTGCTGGGCCTCTTGCTGAGATATTTGTAACATGGATAGTCATAGGTGAGGTGCTGGAAGACTGGACGCTGGCTACCGTGGTGCCTCTGCTTAAGAAGGGCAGTTAGGACAAGCCAGGGAAGAATAGACCAGTGAGCCTGATGCTGGTGGTGGGCAAGGTGTTGCAGGGAATCCTGAGGGACAGGATGTACGTGCATTTGGAAAGGCAAGGACTTATTAGGGATAGTCAACATGGCTTTGTGCGTGAGAAATCACGTCTCACAAACTTGATTCTATTTTTTGAGGAAGTAACAAAGAGGACTGATGAGGGCAGAGGGGTAGATGTGATCTATATGGACTTCAGTAAGGGTTGTGATAAGGTTCCCCATGGGAGACTGATTAGCAAGGTCAGATCTCATGGAATACAGGGAGAACTAGCCATTTGGATACAGAACTGGCTCAAAGGTAGAAGTCAGAGGGTGGTGATGGGCGGTTGTTTTTCAGAACGGAGGCCTGATACCAGTGCAGTGCCAGAAGGATCGGTGCTGGATTCACTACTTTTGTCATTGACATAAATGATTTAGATACGAGCGTAAGAGGTACAGTTCGTAAGTTTGAAGATGACACCAAAATTGGAGGTATAGTGGCAGCGAAGAGGGTCACCTCAGATTACAATGGGATCTTGACCAAATGGCCAAATGGGCTGAGAAATGGCATATGGAGTTTAATTAAGATAAATATGAGGTGCTGCACTTTTGGAATTTTAGCAGGACTTATACACTAAATGGTAAGGTCGCAGGGAGTGTTGCTGAACAAAGAGACCTTGGAGTGCAGGTTCATAGCTCCTTGAAAGTGGAGTCGCAGGTAGATAGGATAGTGAAGAAAGCGTTTGGTATGCTTTCCTTTATTTGTCAGAGTATAGAGTACAGAAGTTGGAAGATCATGTTGCGGCTGTACAGGACATTGGTTAGGCCACTGTTAGAATATTGTGTGCAATTCTGGTCTCCTTCTTATCGAAAACTTGAAAGGGTTCAGGAAAGACTTACAAGGATGTTGCCGGTGTTGGAGGATTTGAGCTACAGGGAGAAGCTGAACAGGCTGGGGCTGTTTTCCCTGGAACATCCCTGTCAGAGTGGTGACACTATAGAGGTTTGCAAAATTATGAGTGGCATGGATAGGGTAAATAGGTAAAGTCTTTTCCCTGGGGTCGGGGAGTCCAGAACTAGAGGGCATAGTTTTAGGGTGAGAGGAGAAAGATATAAAAGAGAACTATGGGACAACTATTTCACACAGAGGGTGGTGCGTGTATGAAATGGGCTGCCAGGTGTAGTGGGGGAGGCTGATGCAAGTGCAACATTTAAGAGGAATTTGGACTGGTAAATGAATAGGAAGGGTTTGGAGGGATATGGGCTGGGTGCTAGCAGGTGGGACTAGATTGGTTTGGCATATGTGATTGGCATGGATGGGTTTGACTGAGGGGTCTGTTTCCATGATTTTCATCTCTATGCCTCTATGACTCTATGAATTATAATAATCTCTGTTTTTGGTGCACCATTCTGTTGAGCTTACAAAGATCCAACCGCCCCGCGGAGTTTTCAGACATCCAACACAACAGAATATTTTTCCTAGCACAGAAAGTAAGGATATATATATATTTTCCAATGTGCGTCTGCGAAGGATACTCTGGACAGGTCCACGAAAAGAGAAACCGGGTCCATCTCCAATTCGGTCCCCAAGACCCACTCTACCACACCGAACACAGTGATTTAATATATATGAAGCCTGCAGTAGGGCCACATGCAATAAGTAAGAGTGTCTGTAGTCATTCTGCATTTAGGACATGCTGAAGATAATCCCACTTTGAATTTTGAGAGAAAATCTGGTGTCAGATAGACCCTATGAAGAATTTTCAACTGCATGGAATGGGGCCTATTACAGATAAAATCCTTTGAGCATTTTCACAAATATTCTCCCATGTCTCCGAAGACATCTAAACCCCCAACTCTCTCGCCCAGACGTCACGAAGCTGCACAGTCTTGTCTGAGGGGACACTCTCCAACTAATGATAAAGGGTACTGACAGAGAGGGTATTCTTAACAGTATAAATCAACTTCTCTATATCGGATCTGTAAGTGTCTGTTAAAAGTAATTTTTTAATCAAATCTCTAATCTGAAAAAAAACAGAAGAAGTCTCTACTAGGTAGTCCATACTTACGAGTTATTTGATCAAATGATATCATTGTTTCTCCCTCAAGTAACACGTGGTGGCTCAGTAGTTTGTACTGCTGACTCACAGCACCAGGGTTTGGTTCCACCCTTGTGTGACTGGCTGTGTGGAGTTAGTATATAGTCAACTGTGTCTGCGTAGGTTTCTTCCCACAGTCACAAACATGTGCAGGTTATATTAATTGGTCATTGCTAGAGAGCTCATAGTGTTCCATAATCTGTAAGTTGGGGAATTAATCAAGGTAAATATAGCATGGTAGGGAAATGGGTCTGGGGGAGTTACACTTCAGAGGTTGGAAGTGGACTTGTGGGGTCCAAGAACCTGTTTCCATACTGTAGGGATTCTACTAATTCTAAATCACCCAAGCAATGTACCCCCCTGCCTGCCCACAGTTTACACCTGGAATCCATCATCCTCGGTTGACAATGCGGTATACCAATTAGGGGGTAAGAAACATGGTTTTGGCTGTATTGCCCTCAATCTGACGCATTGTCCTTCATTCTTTAACAGTATTGATCATCATTAATTTATGACAATACTCCATAAAGGTTGTCATTTTATCTAATAACAACAGACTAATAAGGGTTCAAGAAGCACAATCCTCCAGGGTCTTCCTTTCAGAGAGGTATGAGCCTCTCTTAAGGATGGAGGGAGGGGTTCGTGACTGTATGAGTGACGGAAAATGTTAAACATCAGCCTTGACAATAGGTTCATATAGGAGAGCTCAATGTCTAGCCATACTGATGCCGAGACCTCTGCGGCCCAGGCACTCAAATAGGATGAGAAAAAACTTAATTGATTGTTTTTAGTCGGGAAAATCAACTCCCCACAGTCTGTGGGACAGTTGCAATTTTGTTAGCTCGATAAAGAATCGCTTCTAGTGCCAAATAAAAGAGGTAAACCAGTCATTCTTTTCCTAAAGAAACATGTTAGATTAAATTACTTACAGTGTGGAAACAGGTCCTTTGGCTCAACAAGTCCATACCGACCCACCATTCACCCAGACCCATTCCACTACATTTATCCCATTCACCCAACAATTTAGCATGACCAATTCACCTGACCTGCACATCCTTGGACTGTGGGAGGAAACACACGCAGACACGGGGAAAATGTGCAAGCTCCACACAGTCAGTAGCCTGAGCCAGGAAACGAACTCGGGTCATTGGTGCTGTGAGGCAGCAGTGCTAATCACTGTGCCACCGGGCGACCCACATGGGTCTTCTGTTTGGAAATTTTCAAAGAAAGCATTCACATGGGGTGTAGGAAATGAGAAAGGACATTCATTGTAATAACAGCTATGTGACCTAGCCAGGATATTGGAAGTGCCTCCCATCTTTGAAGGTCTTGTTTAATTTTGTCAAACAAATGGACATAGTTCACGTTAAATAACTGATCAAAGGCAGATGTCATGAATATACTGAATCAGGGAATCCACTCCTGTGACCATTTAAAAGGAAACCACGATTTGGCCTCAGTATCAGGGATTTCCATAAGACCTCCCATAGGCATGGCCTCCAACTTTGTAAAATTAATCTTATCACCCGGAAAGGCAACAAGTGATTTAATGCATTGCATCACATGGACTACTGAAAATGTGGAATTTGACAAAAATACATCAGACCCTCATATGCATACAATGTAATCTTACGAGACTTCTATCCCACTTATGGGTAAGATGGCCTCCGCCAGTGGCTCAATCACCAACGTAAACAACAATGGTGAAAGGTGTCAACCTTGTCGGCTGCCTGGAGAAATATTAATATTACTGATTGGCACACAATTAGTGAGAAGCGCAGTCAGAAGATCATGGTAAAGGACCCTCACCAACCTGATAAAAACTTTACGTAGACCAAACCGATCTAATGTACAGAAGAGATCCGGCCACTCAACTCAATCAAATGCTTGCTCTCATCTATCGGGATCAATAATCCCTGGATAGATTGTTGTTGACACTCTAGATCATACTGATTAAACTCTTTACATGTCGGAAGATCTGCGGCCCTTTATTTAACCTGTTTGTTCCTCTTTAGCAACGGAAGGCAGCAATGATTTCAGCCTTCATGCACGGGTCTCAGATAGGATTTTGAAATCAACATTTAAAAGTGAGATTGGTGTGTAAGAAGCACAATCTTCCAGGGTCTTCCTTTCTTCAGCATCAGAGAGGTATGAGCCTCTCTTAAGGATGGAGGGAGGCGTTCGTGACTATATGAGTGACGGAACATGTCAAACATCAGCCTTGACAATAGGTTTATAAATTATTTATAAAATTCACTAGGAAATCTGTCAGGAATATATGCCTTTACTTTCTGCAGCTGTTTCAACACCTGCTGCACTGTCAATGGTGCATTAAGACACACAACTTAATCAGGGGTTACTCCTGCAGACCCAGGTTCTTGAAAAATGACTCCATCTTAATCCATCTATCCTCATTATGGCAAGTCTGAAATATCTTGAACAGGAGACATTATATTTTTTAATTGAAGGTAATTGTCCCGGTACCATCCCTAATTGAGGTACTGGCTTGAGAGAGGCGGTCGTTTTCCTGGCTAAATACTTGCCTGGCTTATCAGCATGTTCAAACTGCCTTTGTTTTGCAAAAGTAAGTTCCTTCTTGGCTGTCTGTGTGAGCGTGGAATTCACTGTAGACCGAAGCGTTGTGATCCTCTGCAGCTTAGCCACTGAGGGTCTATCACAGTATGTCCTCTCGGTTGCCCTCAGCTGTGCCTCAAACCAACGTTCCTGCTTCCCCTTCTGCCGCATCCTCAGGAATAGTTATTTCCTTGGCATAAGCCTTAGCAATTTCCCATAGAATGGATGGGTTACTGGTTGAATCTGAATTAACGGCTAAGAAAGTTCTGAATTAATTACAGAAATATTCAATGAACTAACTAGCCTTCAGAATAACGGGATACATTCGCCGGTGTCTCGAATCTGTTATATTGCCCTTAACCTTAATCAATAAGTATGGTCAGAAATGGTAATATTCCCAATTGTGCAGCATGCCACCTAATCTAAGATTGTTGCAGGGATGGGGAAGATATCAACCCTCGTGTGGCAGTTCAGCGGGTTAGAGAAGAAAATAAAAGCCCTACTTGTGAGCTAGATGTGCCTCCAGACATCCACCAAGTCTAGTTCTGCACACAAATCTTCCAATTACTAACATTATAACGAGGATTTTGAGGGACCTTTGGACATTCTGCCCACCGTGGAGTCCATAAGACAGTTGCAATCTCCTTCTACGATAATGTGCCATGTTGCAAGATAACTGCATTTGGAAAATGCATCTACCAGGATTTTTAGAGTGTGCGCCCGGGATGGGGGGTGGGTCGCAAATACCATTTAAACTATTGGATTATTTACCGTAGTTCAAGGCGTGGGGTATTATGATCCTCCCGTGAGTATCAAATATAATCTAGTTATTTAAATGGAAGATTCTTCTTATCCAGTATGGCTTCTCCCCTACTCCTAGTATTAAAAGACTCAAAAAAAATTCAAATCCGCCCTGTTATAACGTCAAATGTTCCTTGTCATCAAGCTGCATTTCCTGCAATAGGAAACATCCACCCTCTCTACTTTTAAGACTAGAAAGTAAAGTTTTCCTCTTGACTGGCCAGTGGATCCCCTTAATATTCCAGGTACACCATTTAAGCACATCATTATCCCCAACACACTGTAGCAACATTTGAACTCGAGAGAGGAATAACTCTAATTACTAATTAATAAACAAAGTCTCATCGAGCTTAAAAATTACACAATCCAAAACTATTACAACTGACAAGCTCTCAAAATTAAATATATAAAAAAAACCAAAAAACTGAACAAAATCGATCGGTGAATTTAAAATGTCCACAAAGTTTTTGCTTTCTCTGCACAGTCAGACAAGTTCATGGATCCATTAAATGTAATACGGAGAACTATTGGGTACCAGAGGGAATACTGATTCCCGAGTTCCCTTACTCTTCTCTTGATAGGTGTTAGTTTTGGAAGTAGGTGAGCACTTTTGTGATAGCGATCACAATTTCTGTTATGCTTTCTTTAGTGATAGCAAGGGATAGGTGTATAGCAATGGGCAAGAGTAACAGCTGGGGGAAAGGCAATTACGAAGCGATTAGGCACGATTTAGGAAGCAGAGGAGCGAGAAGGAAACTGAAGGGGATAGGCACATTAGAAATATGAAGCTTATTCAAGGAAAAGCTACCGTTTGTCCTAGATAAGTATGTACCTGTCAGGCAGGTAGGAAGATGTAGAGTGTGGGAGCCGTGGTTTGTGAAGCAAATGGAATCTCTGGTCAAGAGGAAGAAGAAGGCTTATGTTAGTATGAGATGTGAAGGCTCAGTTAGGGCGCTTGAGGGTTACAAGGTAGCCAGGAAAGACCTAAAGGGAGAGCACAGAAGAGCCAGGAGGAGACATGAGAAGTTGTTGGCGGATAGGATCAGGGTAAACCCTAAGGCTTTCTATAGGTATTTAAGGAATAAAAGAATGACGAGAGTAAGATTAGGGCCTATCAAGGATAGGAGTGGAAAGTGGTGTGTTGAGCCAGAGGAAATAGGGGAAGCACTAAATTTTTTCAACAATATTCACTCAAGAAAATGACAATCTTGTCGAGGAGAATACTTAGATACAGGCTACTAGACAAGGTGTGATTGAGGTTCACAATGAGGAGATATTAGAAATACTGCAGAGTGTGAAAGTGGATAAATCCCCTGGGCCGGGTGGGATTTATCCTAGGTTCCTCTGGGAAGCCAGGGTGGAGATTGCCGAGCCTTTAGGAATGATCTTTAAATTGTCATTGTCTACAGGACTATTGCCAGAAGACTGGAGAATGGGAAATGCGGTTGCCCTCTTCAAGAAAGGGAGTAGAGATAATCCTGTTACTTATAGATCAGTGAACCTTACTTCAGTTGTTGGTAAAGTGTTGGGAAAGGTTGTAAGGAATAGGATTTATAATAATCTAGAAAAGAATAAATTGATTAGGGATAGTCAGCACAGTTTTGTGAAGGGGAGGTCGTGCCTCACAAACTTTCTTGCGTTCTTTGAGAAGGTGACCACACAGGTAGATTAGAGTAAACCGGATTATGTGGTATATACGGATTTGAGCACCGCATTCGATAAGGCTCCCCATAGTAGGCTAATGTACAAAATGCGGAGTAATGGGATTGTGGGAGATATAGCACTTTGGATCCGTAATTAGCTTGCTGAAAGAAGTCAGTGGGTCATGGTTGATGGGAAATGCTCATCCTGGAGTTCAGTTAGTAGTGGTTTACCACACGGGTCGGTGTTGGGTCCACTGCTGTTCATCATTTTTATAAACGACCTGGATGAGGGCGTAGAAGGGTGGGTTAGTAAATTTGCAGACAACACTAAGGTCGGAGGAGTTGAGGATAGTGAGGAAAAATGTTGGAGGTTACAGAGAGACATAGATAAGATGCAGAGCTGGGCTGTGAGGTGGCAAATGGAGTTTAATGCGGACAAGTGTGTGGTGATTCACCTTTGTCAGAGTAACAGGAATGCAAAGTACTGGGCGAATGGTAAGATTCTTGGTAGTGTGGATGAGCAGAGAGATCCCGGTGTCCAGGTACATAGATCACTGAAAGTGGCCACCGAGGTTGACAGGGTTGTTAAGAAGGCATACAGTGTTTTAGCTTTTATTAATAGAGGGGTCAAATTCCGGAACCATGAAGTTATGCTACAGCTGTACAAATCTCTAGTGCGGCTGCACTTGGAGTATTGTGTACATTTCTGGTCACCACATTATAACAAGGATGTGGAAGCTGTGGAAAGGGTGCAGAGGAAGTTTACAAGGATATTGCCTGGTATGGAGGGAAGGTCTTACGAGAAAAGGCTGAGGGACTTGAGGCTGTTTTCGTTAGAGAGCAGAAAGTTGAGAGGTGACTTAATAAAGACATATAAGATAATCAGAGGTTTAGATAGGTAAGCCTTTGTCCAAGAATGGTGACGGTGATCATGAGGGGGCATAGCTTTAAATTGAGAGGTGATAGATATAGGAGAGATGTCAGAGGTAGTTTCTTTACTCAGAGAGTAGTAAGGGTATGGAATGATTTGCCTGCAAAGATAGTAGATTCGCTATCTTTAAGTGCATTTAAATCGTCATTGGACAAGCATATGGACGTACATGGAATGGTGTAGGTTAGATGTGTTCAGATTGGTATGACAGGTTGGCGCAACATCGAGGGCCGAAGGACCTGCACTGCGCTGTAATGTTCTATGTTCTATATCATCAAATGATTTTTTTTTTCGGAATCACCGCCGCAGAAAATCCCGAAATGACATAATCCTGGAGCCCGTGATTTAAAGCCATTGGATCTTTCCCCTGGGTTCTGGAAGCTTCCATTAGTCTTTGTTTATCCCCATAACTATGTAACCGCATGAGGACAGGGTGAGAACGCTGGTCTGAGCCTGACCTGTGCATCGTAACCCGATGAACTGTCTCAGTCTTCATCCGTGTCTCTTCAGTTTCGAAGTGAAGGAATCACTGCAGCCAGTTCTCGAAAAATACTGACTGGCTGACCACCTGCTGTCTGGGCCAACAGACAGACGATGTGAACATTCTTCATCCTGCCCCAGTTCTCAAGGTCGTCATCATGTTCAGTAAAGATACGGGCCTGTTTTTCAATGATGAGGATCCTCTCTTGTGAGGAATTGATCACAGACTCTCTCATGCAGTTTGGCGCTTGACATCGTCCATTTTGTTTCCAAGAGTGTCAAGTTGCTTCTCAAGTTTTTGGAGCGCATCTGAGAGTGGTCGTGGTTCTAGCCACGGCTGAACTTTTCTTTAATCATGGCTTCAATCATTTTACGTAACTTGATGAACTCAGTGACCAAGACCTGGGTGAGTAACTGGGTCCAGGGAACGAGCAGAGTGGGTTGCAGATATCGCCTCAGGTATGCTCGATGCTTCTGACGGGTTTCTACGTGTGTTACGACTTACTCATCCTTTTCCAAATTCTGTCATTTCCACTTGATAAAATGGGATTAATAAAGATCCTATCACCCTTTTAGTGTTGAATTTTATGTAAATTGCTGGAATAGAGTAGGTTCGGGAACCACTTTGTCCGTGCTGTGATGCAGGGCCCAACAAAGAAGACCTTCTGGATCGCCGCCATCTTGGATTTCTCCTTTAACATTTTATCGATATTGTCATTTTGGTTTGCATTATATTCCTGGATGTCCTGGAGCAGTGTGATTTTGTACCACTGTCTACATTTTCCCCACACTGCAAATTGCTGCCCATTCCTCGATAATCCTTGACTCTGTTGTTGCTTATGAACCTTCTGTCTGTGCCTCAAAAATATTCAATATCTCTGCCTCCAATGCTCTGTTGGGAAGAGAGTTCCAAATAGTCTCACCACAGAGAAAACAAAAATTAACCTCAAGTGAGTGTGAGATTATTTTTGTCTACTTACCTGAGAAAAGACATAATTAATTTGGAAGCAGTTTGGAGATGCTTCACTTCATGTATTCCAGGGAAGAGGGTCTTATATTATGAAGGCTTTAACAGGTTACTCTTGGAATGAGAGGTGATGTTATTGAAACATACAAAACCTAGAGGAGAGTGGATCAGATAGATACCCACTGGGTGTTTGTATAATCCAAACTTCTCGTCATTTTTATAGAATCTCTACAGTGTGGAAGCAGGACATTCCGTCTATCATGTCCACATTGACCCTCGGAACTCTATCCCCCCTTGACTGCACCCCCCCCCCCCGTACTCTATCCATGTAACCCTGCATTTCCCATGACTAACCTATCTAATGTACACATCCCTGGGCACTATGGGCAATTTAGCATAGATAATCCACTCTAAGCTGCATATCTTTCGACTGTGGGAGGAAACTGGAACACTTGGAGGAAACCCACGCAGACATGGGGAGAATGTTCAAAATCCAGGTTGTCCGAGGTTGGAATTGAACGCAGCGCCATAGCGATGGGAGGTAACAGTGCTAACCACAGATCCACCATGTGGTGCATCCGTTAGTTCTATTAGTTACGTGTGGCTGACTAAACAAATCTCCCTGTCTTGTTCCTATCACTGAACCTCACTAAGTCTGAGAACTTTATCATCAGCCAAATCACCAACCTCGTTACATTTAAAATTTGTTGTGAGCAGTGGAGGAGTGGAACGAGAAAAGGAAACAATAACACCCTCCATCCTCATTCAGAGCATGAATTAGGAGAAATTCATAAAGTGATATTTCATTCCAGTGGGAATTCTCTTTCCCTGATGTTTTGGATGGCCAAATATTTATATTATACCGAGTCTGGCTTTGTCTGATTGTCTACAGACAGGTGACTCAGGGATAGTGGTGCATGGAGAGCAAAGTGCAACTGGGACCACAATGAGATGTGCCACGACCTTACTGACTGGTGGAGTAGTGCCAAAGGGCCGAATGGCCCCCTCGTGTCCCTCAGCCCTGTGTTCTGATGTTCCATTCAGCCCTTCGGACCTGCTACACAGGGGCAGATCGAGGCCACTCCCATGGTTAGGTGCAGTTGTGGAAATGTATTTGGAAAATGTAGGCTGGGCCAGAAAGTGCCCCCACCACCCCCCAATCCCTGTTTTCAGGCTTCCCCTCTCTGTAACGTCTGCTCCAAATGTGGGACATATTGCAGCCCCAGATACGCTGGGAATACAGCCCCATACCCCACCCAGGGTTAAAACAACAAATCCTCTGCTCTTCCTGAATACAACATTTTACAACACGATTTCCAGGAAAATAATCCATTACTTTCCAATAGCAGAGCGTATTAAATTAATAAATAGGAACAGGAGTCGGCCAATCGGCCTCTCAAGCTAGCCCTGTCATTTAATATAAACATGGCCGATCTACTCCAGGGCTCAGCTCCACTTTCTTGCCGATGCCTTGTATCCCTCCATACCTCTCTGGGTGAGGAAATTCCAGACATTCACTACCTTCTGAGCGAAGACATCATTTGCATCTCAGATTGAAATCGATACTCGTGATTCGGTATCTATATCCTCGAGTGTGACAGTCTGCCCAGGAATGTGTCTTGTATGTTTCCGCAGTGTCACTCATCATTCATTTAAACCCCAATGGATGATCGCCTCACCATTTTAGAGATTCTCAATAACTAAACCCTTCCATCCCAGGAAGCTGCCTAATGTAACAACCTAGTTACTTGCTGCATCAGCATGCTAACTTTATGTTTCATACAAAGGAAGACTCCAATCCCTTTGTACTGCTCCTTTTCTGGAAGTCCTCTCCATTAATTAACAAGCTGCCTTTTGATTCTCAGTGTTATCCTCAAACTAGGATGCATATTGCACTCAGCTCCCTCCTTCAGGCTATCAGTATAGATTGTAGATAACTGATGCCATTGGACTGATATTTGTGGTCCTCCAGCAGACTCCCTTATAATAAAGATCCATTAATCCTGACTCTTCGATTTCTGTGTTAACCAGTCATCACCCCATGTTAATACAGTATCTGACGTCCTAGGGCTTCTGTTTTGTGTAAGAACTTTTATTTTGTGATACCCTGTGGAAAATCTCTGGAAAGCCTGGTGTCTACCAGATCCCCTTTATCAAGTCCACTTGTTACATTCTCAGGCTTCTCCAGAAACACTTTGCATGATTTTACAGGGCAAAATATAATTTCCCGTTCACAAACCCACACTGACTCTGCGTGAAGCTTTTCCAAATGTCCATGCTGGGCAAGTTTTCCAAACTATACTAGTCCCATCTGCTTTCATTTGGTCCATATGCCTCTAAGTTTTTCCCAGTCATATGTTTGTCCAAATGAGTTTTAAATGTTGCAGCTGTATGCACATCTACCATTCTTCCACTGGCAGCCCATTCCATACCCACACCACACTCTGTGTAGAAACGTTGTCCCTTCGTCCCTTTTAAATCTTCCCTCTTACACCTTAAACCCATTCCCTCTATGCCTGAACTCCCCCAGCCCGTGGAAAAGATCTTGGCTATAAACCCTATCCATTCCTCTCATGATTTTATAAATTTCTACAATGACAGCCTGCAATCTTCTACACTCTATCTGATACTAACTTCAAGAACAAGCATTTAAAGATAAGCACTGCAAATTTGGAACTTTCTTCAACATGACAGATAACTAATACTCAGCCCAAACTTCATACTGTCATTTGTTTTTCTCCATGTTACAATCCTAAGGCGGCATGAAACGCTTACTAGTGCCAGTAAGAAGTCAAGCATCTGAATTTCTTTGTCTGAAGGGTGTGATGATCACTATAGTGAATACGTATCTGTGGCCAGACCAATATAATACCTCATAGTCAACATTGTCCCTCCTGGCCTCCCTATGACCTGGTGTGGTTGTGTCTTCTTTATCTTGCAATCAATAGAGAGAACACCTTTCCCCCATTCACACCTTAATTTAAATCCGTTTTTCAGTAGCTTCTCATTCACCACTGCTAAAAGCCCGTTTATCTTTTGTTACACTCTCTTTTCCCTGCAACCCATCCCCCTCTTCTGGCAAGGGATTAAAGGACCATTTTGCAATTGTATTCAGTTTTGAAGAAGTGTCACACTGGACTGGAAACGCGAACTCTGTTTCTCTGTCTCTGCAGATGCTGACAGACCTGCTGAGTTTCACCAGAAATGAATAAGCACAGAATAAATTTTCAATTAAACAAATGACTATGGATACTGGAAATAAGACTATAAAAATGTTGGAGATGCTGGGAGCTTTATAGAAGGTTCACTGGACCTGAACGTTTAACTCTGCATTCACTCCAGAAAATGCTGCAACATCTTTAGAAATTTCTTCAGCAATTTCTGTTTTTGAACAATTTCCAATGATGTATGTCAAAGATGCCCAAACATCTTGTTCACCAAGGAACGCCGTACACTGGGAACTGAACAGATGGTGCAGAAGTTCATTGATTCTGAAATTGCATAAGTTTGGCATCATTGACACTACAGAGCTCTGAATCATGGTCAGGGAGAAAACCAGAGGGAAACACGTTCACTTCGAACACAGAACATGGCAGTTTGGAAAGGAGAAGATTCGGATTAGTACCTTAAATGGATTGAGTTTATGCAACAATTTGGAGGCTTGGCACCAAGGAAAGACTTCCAGCAGAATGAGAAAATGAAAATGGAAGTATTTCCACATCAGAAACCAAAGTAGGTCACTGAATACAGGGCTGATGGGTGAATGGGTCTCGGTGTGAAATGGGGAACAGTCAGTAGAATTGAATTGTAAATATTGAGGCTTAAACTGAGTTATCATCTGATGCTGTAGATCACAGCAGCAGAAGAAGCAGAATTGTTTTCAATGACAATCTGTAACTTTTTCCTCAGGATAATCCATCAATCGACCATCAACATCCATGGTTCAGTGATGAGTGTGAACATGCCAGGGTCGGAATCACATAGACCTATTCCTGATGACATCCCATTAATGCGAACAGACTTGACTGGTTACACGATGAACAGCAGGACTAACATCTGATACAGAGGGAGAAATGATCCCAAGATTAACAAATCAGATTTAAGCTCTGTCGGCCTGTCAAATCCATGCATAAAAGTCGATGGACCATAAATAACTTACTGGAAGGGAGGACTCCACAAATATCCGCATCTTAAATAATGGAACAGCCCTGTACGTCAGTGTAAAAGATGCAGTATCTGCACCATCCTCAGCCAGAAGCGTTGAGTCGATTATCCACCTCACCCTCGCCATGATGCCCACAGAATCACAGAGGGCAGTCACAAACCAATTCGATTCACTGCACGTTAGATGAAAAAAAAACAGCTGGGCACAGTAGATACGACATAGTCAATGGGCCCTGACCCTATTGTTACAATAGGACTGAAGACTTGTGCTGCACAACAAGTCCTGTCCCTGGGGAAGCTCTTTCATTCCAGCTCCAACTCTGACATCTCCCTGGCAATGTGGAAAATTCCTCAACTATGTCCAATCGCTAAGAGGAGAATTACTGCAATCTGACTATTTACTAGTCCTTCAGTCCCATCACGACAGTAAAATTGGTGGGAGTTCATTTTGACAGAGCTGTCAAGCAGCACAGAAATAATCTGCTCAGTGTGGTTTCCGACAGGTCCCCATGTGGAGATGGTGCTGTTGAGGAAATGTCACTGGATTACTAATCCAGACCAGGCTAATGCTCTGGCAGCTGGTGGAAATTAAAAACAATTAATAAAATGTCAAGATCTAAAATGTGGTGTCAGTAATAGTGATCTTGTGTGCAATATCAATTGTAAATATCGATCTCCTTCCCCAATGTACTTTCAGGAAGTGAATTTCCCATGCTTTCCTGGTCTGGCCTAAAAGTGACTCCAGACGCATGGACATGTGATATACTCTTCAATGCTCTCTCAATCGTCCAAGCAAGACACTTAATTATATCAAACTGCTCTAAGGTCTTAAAGGATGAACCTATAACGAACGCCATGCCCCAGCCTCGTTATTAGAAAAGGGAATGGGAAACACAATCCTGTCGACCCTGCAGAGATCTCCTCCTAACAGCTGAGAGCTTGTGACAATATTTGCAGAGCTTTCCCACAGACTGCACAGAAACATTGTGACAGGAGTAGGTCATGCAACACAATGAGCTTTCCCTGTGCTCGTTAATGGCCGAACATCTCCTCAGTGCAGTTTTCCCCATAAAATATTCATATCCCTTAGTATGTTTAAACATTGTGAAATATAAAAATATAACGTCTGTCGTGCCTTCGGCCCAGCAGTTTTACTCCTCCATTCAATATACAGGCAGTTCTCCGATAACGCGTGTTGATTAAATACAATTTGGCTGCAATGTGATTCGTGTATCTTTTTCTGTAAAGTGAACTCTCATTCACTGTGACGCGATTTCTTGCCGGGAAGCAGCTGAACAGCAAAATTCTGCCTCAGGATCCTCTCTCTGCAAAATGTACAAACAATGTGTTCAACTAAAACAGGAATGCAATGTGCTCATGAAGACTTGAAACTGAGCCTGAAACTGGAAATTGTAGACCACATTTCGAAAGAACTTTATTCCAAACTGTGGAGAGAATCTTGAGGACACCTGGAATTCCCCATCGGCATCACGTGGTCAGTCAACGGCCACGTGCTTTCTGGTGAAAGGTCCAGTTCTCCACTGAGTGACCGTAATGAGAAAGTGTTACATTTCAGCACTGTTCCATTACAGCATGTGATTTAAAGATTTATTTAGACTGTCCTAGTGTGTGTGTTAGACCAAACTTAATTTTTGTTTTTTACTTAAAGTTTTGGGGCTTCGCCCCTTACCCTCTTTTTACCATAGACCCATTTTTAATATTGCACGATTTTCGACAACACGGTGTTGCACAGAAACACAGCTACCGCGTTATTGGAGAACAACCTGGACTGATAGCAGACCTTCTATCTTCACACTGTGCTCCTGCTCTGTCCCTATCCCTTTAGTTTCCAGAAATCCTTATTTATATTCAGCGCCATGACTTCCACAGCCTGATCTGGGAGAGAGTACCCCTGGTTTGCCAGTCTCTTAGTGCAGACATTTATTCTCACCTCAATGCAAAGTGGCCTGTCTGTACCTGATACTGTGGCCCCTTGCTTTAGACATCCGAGCCAGGAGAATTACCATCCCTGCTTCCAATCTGTCTCGGCCAATCAGAGTGTTATATACTTCACTGAGATCTCCACTCATTTTCCTAAACCACATGGAACACAAGTCCAGTCCCCGCGAACTCAGATCCCACAACAAGTCTGTCATCCCAGAGATCAGTCTGTGCATCCTTTACTGCTCTCCCTCAATGTCAGGTTTGTCATCTATTAGGAACAGAAACCAAAACTACACACAATGCTGCAGAATGTTCGAGATGGTGTCTCACTAAGGCTCTGTACAGCTGCAGCAAGATACTCTTACTCCTGTACTCAAATCCCACAACAATATTGTTTTCAGTGACTGGTGTACAGTGAGATCCAGATTCTTTTCAATGTTACAGCTCCCCACTTGCAGGGTCTATATACACTGGCTAGCGTGCCAATGCCATTCCCAGTATTGACTCCTGGATTCAGAACTCACTGCCTTACATGGACTCGGAGGGCTGCACAGAAATAAACAAAAATGCAGCTTAAGGTGCTTTATACAGCAACATTTTTCAACCACTCCCTTTACAACTGATAGGGCCATTCTATTGTTCCTATCAAAGTACACAACATCATATCTCTCCCATTGCTCTCCATCTGTCAGGTATTTGTTCAGTCATTTCACTTGTCGCAGTCACCTTGGAGCTTTTTTACATCCTTCTCACCCACTCACAAGCTGACATTGTTTCGTGTTGTCAGCAAACTTGGGAATACTGCATTTGAGACACTCAGCCAAATTTATGATGAGTATTGGCAATAGCTGGCGCCCAAGCCACGATCCTTGTTATATCCTCTTAGCCTACCATTTAAATAAAAACATCGTTTTATTCTACTCACTGTTTCCTGCCAGCTCTGCCCTTCGAAAACTACCATGTATTCGCCCCATTCCCACAGGATTCGAATTTGAACAATCGGCTTGTGGCTTTCTCAAAACTCTTTCTGAAATTCCACTCGTACTGCACTGACAGCTTCTACATAATTTTGCTAAAAGCCACTTTCTCAAATATGATTCCCATTTCATAAATCTCTCTTGACTTTGTCAATGCCCATTAATTTCAGTCCGATACTTTCTCTAAACTGTTTAGTTGATAATTTCATTCTATTCCCTTTTTGACTAAAGTTCCCTCGTATTGCTAGGAAGTTTTATTTCTTGTTTTATTTTCCTCTGTGAAGGCATAACTGAAGCATTTGATCCATTGTTCTGCTATTTCCCGGTCCTCAATTATCGAGTATTAAGCTGTGGGAAAGCTGCACATTTTTTTCTATTAATTTTGCCATTGACATATTTTCAGAAAATATTACAATTTTTGTCTGATAAACTTTGTTAAGATATTCTTCAGAAACCTATCAATTCCTATTTTAAGGTACTCAGTGATTGACCTTCCACAGCTTAAGATATTCTTCAGAAACCTATCAATTCCTATTTTAAGGTACTCAGTGATTGGCCTTCCACAGCCTTTCTTGTAGGACCTCATCCCAGCGGCACATTAATCTAGGGAGACTTAATTCAGGTACATAGAGTATTAGGGATACTATATTAGACTGAGGAATGGACTCTGTAACTCCAAATAGTGATGATCTTGTTCATGTTGATCGTGTTTGTTTGAATGTCCTGCGTATTGCAACCTGCACACCTTGCTCTGTCCAAGTTTATTTTTCACCCTACGATCTGTATGTCCATGCTTACTGTCATTTATCTGTACTGCTCGCAAATAAAGCTTTCACTGGACTTAGGCACATGTGACAATAAATCTAATATATTAATTATTTCTCACCATAACAGTGTCTCTTTTAGAAATATGCGATCTTTGCTAACCCTCAAGTTTCAACATAATCATCCCTCTTTGTCTCCTACCATGACAGATTAAATACCCAGTTCCATCACCATCTTCTCATGGTGTCATCATCTCATGGATTAGACTGCTGATACTTGTTGGAGCTGTGTCTGTGTTAATGAGATCGTGCCTTACAAAGGAGATCATTCCTCTTCACAGTGCCCCAAATACTCTCTCCTCAAGGCCCTACAAATACAGGAAGACGGCTTTACTTATGCACTTGAATCATATTACAATGAAGGACAGCATACTGTACAAGATGCTCAATACTTAACGCCCTTGGAGGTGCGATTTTTGGTGACTCATGATCAAGGACATTCAGGTCCTTTTTAAAAACAACACTTCTCAACCTTGTACCATTTAATCAACACAAAATGAAATGCATGCTGTTTATTTCTTACATCCAAATAATTTCTATGCCTTGCAAATTGTTGTGGTTCAAACACTGAAACTTGTGATATCCCATGAGTAACTGCCTTCAGTCCATAAAAGTGCAAGAAACTCTGCATTGTTTCCATTGACCAATTCTCAATCCATGTGGTATATCCAGATCACCCCGTCTGCAACTTATCAATATACTCTAACTGCCTTTGTTCACTTGTTAGCAACAATGTAAAAATTATTCTGCAAATTCAAATACACCACTCCCACTGGTTCTCTTTTGTGGATGCATCAACTAACACAAACTCCACAGGTTTCTCAAAGGTAATTTCCAGTTTCTAAATCTAAGCTGACTCTGCCAAGTCACACCATGATTTCCCAAATATCTAATTATAAAATTTCTCATAAAACGTTCTAATATTTTCCTCAGTCCTGACATCAAGGTACCTACTTTTTTTTTCGTTTCCCTTCCATTCCGGTTTTAAATATTTAGGATTAGAATAACTACTTTCCAGTCTGCAGGAACGAGAATTTCCAGAGTTTAAAGAATTTTGAAGGGTAATCAATACTTATTTCTTGTCATGACAACGTTTAAAAGACATTTGGATCAGTACATAGGAAAGGTTTGGACAGATATTGGCCAAGCGCGGGCAGGTGGTACTAAGTTAGTTTGGAATTGGAATAGTCAGCATGGACTGATTGGACCAAAGGGTCTGTTTCTGTTCTGTATGACTCTACATCACTTTCACTAGCTGTATTGCCACTTCCCTGAAAACTTTGGGATGGAGCTCATTTGGTGCAGTAACTTGCCAAACTTCAATTCAATTAGTTTTTGAGTAAGTCCACTTTATTAATTCTAATCATGCACATGTTCTTATTTTCACCAGTCAGTCTGTCCCATAATATTTCTAGTTGATTTTTGGTACCTTCCATTGTGGACACAGGGCGAAGTTATTACCCTCAGCAGGAGGCAGAGATGTATTCCGTCACTGTGTGAATACATCGGAGCACTGCAACTGGGAGATGATGAACGTGACACCCACTTCTCCTCAGAAAATTCAAGAATCAAGACAATTCAATGAAACTGTCACTTCCTGGTCACTGACAGCATAGTCCCCATCCTTGTATGAGTTTACAGGTTATGCTGAAACTCATTTTAGAATCAAACTGACTTCACACTTTACACCTGGCATAGGTCCAGGTCGAGGTAAGAAAAGGTTTGTGATCAAAATATGTGTAACGAGAAGAGTTGTCAGAAGAGAATTGTAACTGGAAAGGTGTGGATGATGGGTTATTAAGAAACAGTGTTGAGGTAGAAGTGAAGACTGTGGAAATTGTGAAGTTGGGAGTGGACAAGTTTTGTTGTAGACGGAATATTGAGATATAAATCAGTTCATGATAAAATGGGGTAATCGTGGTTATGATCACTTTCGTTTCTCCTCAGATGTTTGTAAGAGAGGGATATGAAATTCATGGCATAGAAATGGAGATTATGAAGCGAAGACAATAGTTTGTATCTTTGCCAAATATACACTACAGAGAAAACGAGAACATTCACAACGGGTTAGAGAATTAGTAAATGGGCAGAGATAGACTCACCAGGAACACCAACAATAGCGAGGATGGGGTAGTAACCTGCCTGAATAGCCATCATTAAACAGCGTCAATCGAGATGTTGTTACTATATTGAAGTCTTCTGCACCACAACAACTTCCAATATAAAACTGCTTCTGGGCACAACTGACCTGAACATACACAAGAAATACGGATTTCCCTGGATTTTACTCTCACAGCTCTTACCAGTTAATTGTTTATCGTTTACATAATGCAATTCTACAATCTGTTTATAAAGATGAAAACATCTTATTGCACAATTTGTATGCCTTTTCTTTTCGAGATTTTTTGTAGCCTTAGCGCAAAAATAAGTGTTCTGTTGAAAATTGACCAGTTTATTGGGATTCAAGGGTCAGACATAGTATGTATTGTTCATGGGTTAAGAAACAGAAAGGAATAGAAGACAGTGGCTGTGGAGACTGATGAGGAGTAAAGTGACATCCCCACCAGTCCCCAATGTCTTCTTGATGGACAGAATTAAAAAAAATTGCAGCGAAAGGAACAGAATATATTCAGAAGAAGGAATGGCAAGTGACAATGTAAACAAAACAGAATCATTTCAAATGGAATGGCTAAACTATGATTGGTGTGTGTGTGTGTGCGCGCGCGTGCGCAGATAGATACGATTGTTCATATGTCTGCAATATATTCAGAATGAACAAGAGAGATATACTTAACAAACATGATGCATGTGATGTACAAAATTTATAAAATATACGTATCTTATTTAATCTTCAGCTGAGATGTTATGTTCCCCTTCTCTCAATGTACCGTCTGGCTCCTGCCCCTTTCTGGCATTCCCTGATCTAATCTTTCATTCTTATCGGGATGGATGTTATACATTCCTGCTTCTGGTGTTCCAACTTGTTTCAGTTAATCCATTTTCTACCAGGAAACATATACTGGGTTCTGTCAACAGGTGGTGCTTGTCATATTAATGGAGATAAAGGTTCTGGCATCAAATTCAGGATTTCAACTTATTAGTCTGTTGCACATACACTGTACAAAGGACCACAGCACACAGGAATTGTCAAACCAAATACGGAAGCACATCTATTTCTATCAATCATGTGGACTTCCCTATTTTTACATCTCCACGTCTATATTCTCTCTCTCTCTCTCTCTCTCTCTCTGTCTTTCCATCTAGTTAATGAATCCTCCAAGTGTTCTTCGTGTCCCATGTCTCAAACCTCCCTCCTTCAGTTTACATCTATTGCTCACTTTTGGATCAGATGGCTTATAATTGAGTAATGTAACTAAAAAGACAGGAGGGAGGCATTGGCTAGAGTTAATTGGAAGGGGAGCTGAGCACGGCAATACGGTGAAACAGCAATGACAGGAGCTTCTGGAGATAATTCAGCAGCACATCAGAAATTCATCCCAAGTAAGAAGAAAGATATTCAGTGGAAGACAAGGCAGCCATGCGTGACAACGAACTCTGGGCCAGCATAAAAGTAAAAGAAAATGCGCGCAATGTGGTGAAGATTATTGAGAATCTAAACGATTAGAAAGCCTATAAATTCCAGCACGGATATCTAATAACATCAAATGGGAGGAGAGGGTGAAATATGATATTACGCTTGTTAATCGTGTAAAAGAACATTGAAAGAGAGTTTTAGATATATAACAAGGAAGACAGGGAGTAAAGAACAAACAAAGGAATGTTGGAAAATGAAGCTTAAATAGTTATGGGAAGCAACGGAATGGCAGAGGAATTGAATACATTGCAACAGTCTTTACAGTGGAAGACAACAGCAAAATGTCAGAACTTCGAGACAGTCAGCGGGAAGAGGTGAGTATAGTGACCACCAGTAAGGAGAACGAGCTGGGGAAGGTGAAGTTGAATGAATCAGCGAGACCAGTTGCAGAACACCCCATAGTTCTAAAGGAATGCCGAAGGTGATTATGGAGGCACTGCTGGAGATTTCTCAGGTAATTTTGGAGTGAGGGAGGATTGGTAAATGTAACCACCCTGTTTAAGGAGAGAGGGACACAGAAGACTGAAATTACAAATGGCCAGGCAAGTTGAAACTGTTGTATAGAAAGACTTAATGGATCCTTACGTTTCTGAATAGATGCGTGGAGTATAAGAACAAGAAAGTTCTGAAGTATATTGGACGTGGTGTGATTCAGCTACAGCACAACAAGAGTTACATTTACAATGCTATTGCGAACAGAAGACTTGAAAGTACGGTTAAAACAAAGGAAATCATTTCGAAGCAGACAGGAGCACTAGTGACAAAGAGACTGTTTCCTTGACCCTGTAGTGAGAATGTTGAGGTAAGCTTGTCAGTAAACAGACTGAAAAAATGTATAAAATGCACAATAAAATCTGTTGCTGCGGATATAGCAATGCATATGAAGCTGAATAAGCACAGCAGGTCAGACATATCCTAGGAACAGGAATGTCAACATTTCAGGCTGAAAGACTTCATCAGGATTGGGCCAGGGGAAGGGGAGCCGGGAAGTAAATACTGGGAGGGGCGTGGGGCTGAGCGAAGGATAGGTGGGATGACGATGGGGATGCAAGTAGTGGGAAGGGTGCAGCGGATATGCGAATAGGAAGATGGACAACTTAGGTCAGGTCAGGGAAGGGGAACATAGAATAAGGCTGTGGGTGGAGAGATTTCGAACCCAGTGAAGTCAATATTGAGACCAGTGAACTGTAAGCTCTCCAGCTGAAAGATCAGGTTGTGTTCCCTAGTTTCTGTTTGGCCTCACTCTGACAGTGGAGGAGGCTAAGGATGGACCTGTGGCCGGATGAGCTGGGGGGTGGGTGGGGGGGAGTAATTGAAATGGATTGCAACTGGAATGTTGGGTTTCTTAAAGCGTACAGAGAGCAGATGCTCAATGAATATGTTCCCGAGTCACCCTTTGGTCTCCCTGATCGAGAGGAGACCACATCGGGAGTTGGAGACGTTCTTGGTGGGGCAGGATCAGGTGCTATATGGAGCACCAGTGCTCTGCACTCAACAACCAACCCGACTTTCCAGTTACCTTCCATTTTAATTCCCCTCCAACTCGTCTGGGGACATGCCCATCCTTAGCCTGTCCACGGTCAGAGGAGCACCACCTGAGGTTTTACCTTTGGAGGTGATATCCCTAGGGCCTCAATATTGACTGCAGCAGCGTCAAAATTCCTCCATGTCCTTTCTCCCTGACCAGACCCACCTGTACATCTTATCACTCACATATCCGCTTTACCCTTCCCACTGACCAATCACAGTAACCTCATACCTGCATGTATACACCACCATCATACCTACCCTTCATCCTTCTGTATCCAATCACTCCATTTCTGGGCTTCCCTCCCCCTCACCAGTCCTGACAAAGGTCAAAGATCAAATCATTGCCTTTTTGCTCCTCTGATTCTGTCTGGTATGCTGTGTTTATCCAGCTCCAATTTTATTAACTGTGGCCTCTCGCACCTGTAGTACTTACTGTCTCCAAGTTGTGGAACAATGTAGTCTACATCTAAGAAGAAATGCATTGAGATATTGAAAAGATCACTGACTCGTTCCTCATTTCTTAACAACCCAACACACACCTTCCAGGTGAAGCAGCATTTCACTTGTACTTTTTCAATCCAATCTCCTGTCATTTCCCTACTCACAATGCAGTCTCATTTACACAGGGGAGAACAACGAGAGACTGCATTGAGGAACACTCCCACTCTTTCTGTAGGAAGAGACCTGACCCTCTCATTGTTTCCCATTTGAATAACCTACCTTGCTCTCATGCTAATATTTCGGTCCTGGGCTGCTGCAATGTTCCAGTGAAGCACAGCCCAACCTCGAGTTACATCTCGCATTAGACTTTGGTACGTTACAGCCTGTAGAACTTAATATTCAATTCCATAATTTCACAGCCTGATGCCATTATGGCTGTTCTCAAATCTTCATACATTCCTTCTCCTGGTCTCCCAATGAATTTGCCCTGTTTGTGAATCTTTTGTCTTGCACTCAATTAAGTCTTATTCCTGATGAAGGGCTTATGCTCGAAACGTCGAATTCTCTATTCCTGAGATGCTGCCTGGCCTGCTGTGCTTTGACCAGCAACACATTTGCAGCTGTGATCTCCAGCATCTGCAGACCTCATTTTTTACTCAATTAAGGAACCCTGCTCCACTCCTCACAATCTGATATATACTCATTTTACAGTTGATTCTCTTTTACCACAAACAAAAGTCCATATGTCAGTGAGATTGAGCCTCCACACCGTCTGTTCTGTCACCCCTCCTCTACCTCTGGCAAGAGATTGAAAAGCCCTTTTTCCAATCCTTTTCAGTTCTGAAGAAGTGTCACACTGGACTTGAAACGCTAACTGTGTTTCTCTGTCACTGTAGATGCTGCAGATCTGCTTTGTTTCTCCAGAAGTGAACAAAACACATTTTCAAAAAAGCAAATAGCTGGTGATACCGGAAATCTGAAACCAGAACAAAAACAGAATCTGCGAGCCTTGAAGAATGATCACTGGAACCAATGATTAACTCTACTCTCACTCCACAAATGCTGCAAGACCTGCTTAACCTCCCCAGCAATTTCTGTTTTTCAACACATTTCAAAGATGTGTCTCAACGTTGCTCAAACCCCCTGTCCAACCTGGAGCACCATATACCGGGAAGTGAAAGACTACACAAGATGTACATATTCATTGGTTCTGAAACTACATTTGGCTGGCATCACTGACACTACAGAGCACTTACTCTTAGTCAGGCAGAGAAACAGAGGGAGACGTATTCACTCTAAACACAGAAGGTCGCACATACTGGAAGGGAAAGGATCCAGATGAATATATTAAAGTGTGTTGAGGAATGAGACGAACTGTAAGTGTGACACCATGGAGGGACACTCAGTGGAATGAGAATATAAAATTGGACGTGTACCACATCAGAAACCAGAGTAGGTCACTGAGCACATGGCTGCTGGGTGAATGAGTCTCGGTGTGAACTGGGGAACAGGCAGCAGAACTGTATTAGAGATATTGCAGCTCAAACCGTGTATTCCATGTGGTGCTGTAGACCACAGCAACAGCAGAAGCAGAATTATATAAAACTATAATCTGTAACTTTTTGCACCAGATAATCCCTCAGTCTACCATTACTATTAAGCTGATCTATGGTTCCGTGGCGAGTGTGGGTAAACATGCCAGGGTCAGAACCATGTGTACCTAAAACTGATGACAACCCGTTATAGATCCCACAATTGACTGGTTATATTCCAAACAGCAGAACTAACATTTTATGGAGAGGGCGCAATGATCCCAAGACTAACAGATCAGATCGAAACTCAGCAGTCCTGTCACACCCAGTCATAAATGGATTAATCAACTCACTGTAGAAGAGTGTCATACACATCTCATCATGCTAAATAATGGGACAGCTCTGCACATCAGGGCAATAGGACAAGGATTTGTATCTACACCATACTCAGCCAGAAGTGTTGAGTTTATGATTCAACTCACCACATCAGTGTGCCCACAGAATCACAGATGTCAGTTTTCAAAAAATTTGATTCGCTCTATGTGACACGAAGAAACATCTGAACACAGTAGATACGACATAGGCAATATACAACAAACCCTGTCCCTGGGGAAGTTGTTTCATTCCATTTCTAATTCTGACATCAATCTGGCAATGTGGAAAATTACTATGATAAGTCCCTTAAGAGGAAAATAATTACAGTATGACCAATATCATCCCCTCAACTCAATTCCGACAGTCAGATGGGTGGGAGTTCTTTTTGACAGCGCTGTGAAACAGCACAAAAATTACCTGCTCAGTGTGGTTTCCAATGGGTCCTCTTGTGGAGCTGGTGCTGTTGTGCAAAATGTCACTGGATTACTAATCCACACCAAGCAAATGCTCTGGCAGCTGGCGGAAGTCAAAAGCAATTAATAAAATGTCGAGATCCAAAATCTGGTGTAAGTAACAGTGACCATGAAGACAATGTCGATTTTAAACAGCAATTTGCTTCCCCAATGTACTTTCTGGAAGTGAATCTCCCGTGCTTTCCTGGTCTGGCCTAAAAGTCACTCCAGACACACAGTCATGTGATCAACTCTTCAAAGGTCTTTTAAATGGCCAAGCAGGATACTCAATTGTATCAAATTGCTCCAAGACCTTAAAGGATAAAACCGGACAAAACAGCCGGCACCAGCCTCTGTATCAGAAAAGGGAATGGGAAACACAATCATGTCGACCCTGCAGAGACCTTCTCCCGAACACCTGAGAGCTTGTGACAACATTTACAGTGTTTTCCCACAGACTGCACTGAAACATCAGGAAAGGAGTAGGTTATTCAACACAGTGAGCCTCCCACTTTCTCATCTTGGCTGACAATCTCCTCACTGCATTTCTCGTACAGCAGACTGAGATATATTGCAATTGATTTAAATCAAACAAATGTTTGAGATGTTTCGGAATAGCTGGGACCCAAGGACATATTCCTGAACTACTCCATGAACTTTCATCTCCGATAAAGGGATCCTTTTATTCCGGTGTTTCTGGTCCAAGCGCTCCTCTGCTGGAGCTTGTACACTCTGACCTGCTTTCTTTTACTTCTTTTCTCCCCCACTTTTCTCTTTATAACTTACTGTCCTCAAACTAGCCCCATGGTTTGGAGCTCAAGCTGAGCCCAGTGCGGAGGAGAGTGAGTCCTTACTGACCTTTCCGCAGTAAGCACAGTACGTGGAATTGGCAGCGGCTACATCAGCAGAGGCAACGTGGATATGATAGGGGCCAGCAGCAGAGAGTGATGCCTGAGGATTAGAGACTTGTTGAAGATTGGATCCTGCACTGGTGATGATGAAGCGGATAGTGGAAGGCCATCATGGTAACATCGGTGAGGTGGGTCCAGCAGTACAAGACATGTCTCTGACATTGGCATGGTCTGGCACAGGGGGTAATGAGCCGGTGATAGAGGAGTATCTGCCCAGTGGCAAAGATGGTGCCTGAGGATAAGCATCTTCAATGTTACTGGGGTCTGGTGTAGATGGTGATGTAGCTGCCTTGGGGGGATTGGGTTGCAGGGGTGGTCCACAGTGAAGAGCTGTTCCACAACTCATCAACTCTCTTCAAGCTGTATCCTCTCTTTATTCCATTTTCTTCAATTGTCACCACTTTGTGGCAACACGTGAAAGCTTTTCACTGCATTTTGTTGTATTGATCATGTAAAATGCGCCTGGTCATAAAAATCAAAATCAAAAACTTTTACTCACTCTTTCCTGCCAGCTGATCCATTCTGAAAACATATCCGAATATTCACCACAATCCCACAAGATTTGATTTTGCACAATGGGCTTGGGACTTCAGCAAAAATCTTTCTGAAAATCTCTGTTGTAATCGTATCCTACTGAATCATCTCTCCCTCAGCCTTCTCTGCTCCAAAGTAAACAACCCGAGCTTATCCAGCCTCTTTCCATAGCTGCTATGCTCCACCCCAGGGAGCATCCCGGTGAATCACCTCTGCACCCATCCACTACAATCACATCCTTCCTGCAATAAGGTTCACAGTATTCCATCTTGGTCTACCATAGACTCGTATAGCTCTGACAATGAATATGTTGGGGAATGAAGGTTGTGTCTACGGTTCCCTCTGCCTTCTTAACTAACCCATTAACCTCAGTCAAAAAGTGTGTTGCTGGAAAAGCAAAGCAGATCAGCCAGTATCCGAGGAGCAGGAAAGTGGATGTTTCGAGAATAAGCTCTTCATCAGGAATGTGGCCATCATTCCTGATGAAAAGCCTATGTTCGAAACGTCAACTCTCCTGCTCCTTGAATGCTGCCTGACCGACTGTGCTTTTCCAGAAGTTCACTTCGTGATTCTGATCTCAAACATCTGCAGTCCTCACTTTTTCCCTAACTTGTTAACCTGTGCAATCACAGTCAGGGATCTGTGGAGAAACACCCTCTGAGCTTCCCAGTTTGCTGCCATTCATTGCATGTCCCTATTTTTGGTTCCTTCTTCCAAAGTCTATCACCTCATAGTTATCAGGGTTACTTTCCATCTGGCCATCTGACCATTCCATCTGTATCTTCCTGTAATATCTTCCTCACTGCCAACTACCGGGCCAATCTTTGTGTTAAACACAAACTTAATTATCACACTCCCCACCCCCCTACGAATTCGCATCTAGATCATTTATGAATGCCACAAATAATAATGGACAGAGCACTGATCCCTGTGGTACACCAGCAGACACTGGTCTCCAGTTACACAAACAACCTTCCGCCACCACCCTCTGTCTCTTGCCACTAAGACAATGTTTGATGTAACTCACTAAGTTACCCTTGATATCATGACTTTTTAAAATCTGTTTCCCATATGGGGCCTTGTCAATGGCCTTGTTGGAAAACCATATAAACACCATGCCGAAACTATACAATAAATTTTATTTGGAATGGCTTCCCCTGATGATGTCATGCTGACTATCCCCGATCAAACCTTGCCTCTCAAAATGAAGATCAATTTTCTCCTTTCCTGTTTTCTCCAACACTTGGCCTAATACTGATCTACTTCTGACTGGTCTACAATTCCCCGGTCTATTTCCACCACCCTTCCCATAAAGTGGGACCACTTAGTTGTTCTCCAGTCATCTGGCATCGCCAACCGAGATAAGCGTTTGGTCATCCTTATGTTTCTTGTAAGTTTGTGTTCTTGTTCTTTTTGGTTTTCTGATCAGTTTATTGATCCTCCTTTGCTGGGTCCCAAATATACCTGGATCCATTGCTTACCAAAATATCTGGCAGTTTTCTGAGCTGCTACCTTGATCTAATGCAATAGTTAACTTCTTTTGTTAACTATTGTTAAGTCAACTTACCCTTTTGCTGTTTACCCTGTGGTGGACATGTGCATATTTTTAAGGTGTTTATTTAAACAACAACCATTGTCTGTCTGCCAGTAAATCTTTTTCATGTACTTCTCCATTCACTGAAGCTAATTTGCCCCTCATACATTCATCACTTGCATGGCTCAGGTTTATAACCACAATTTTAAAAAAAAAAACGTTTGTATTCAGACATCATGTAAAATTCAATACATTATGATTAATATGCCCAGCACCTCCCTTACAGCAATGTTTTTAATTATCTCTTCTAATCACATAACATCAATTCGAAAACTGCCTGACCTCTACCTCAGTGCTCAAAATACTGTTAAAGGAAACCATCTCAAACATGGCCATGAAATCCATTTTTCCCAGCAATAGCATTCACATAGGTTAACACAGTTTAGTTGCAGATTGCAGCTGGTGATTATTACAGTAGTACCCACAAACCTACGTATACATTTCCCTGTTTTATAACATATGCAACCTCTGTATTGCAGCTTTCACTTTGATATATAACTTCCATCAATGTTTGCTTCTCCTTGCGTCTCTAAGCTCCACCTTACCAGGTTCTGTGGAATCTGAGTGATGTGGCCTCTGGGGAGATGAATGGTAGATTCAGGTGAGACATTTTATGAGGCTTTTGTGGACATTGAAATAATCTCGTCACGTTGTTCGTTCTTCTCAAGTGTCATTGTGTTATTTTCACTAGATCTCCCGTTATGCTGGTGGAGAAGAGAAGGAGAATGGTCTCTCAGCAATGCTGTGTATTTCCCCCAGACAACTGAGACTGCTGTAAACTGGGTGTGAACCTTACAGCAGGCTCGTAAAGTGTTGCTGCTGCTCTCCAGTATCCTAGTGAGATCACATCTGGTGTCTGGTGTACATATTTAGTCTCCTCACTGAAGAAAAGATATTATTATATTGGAAGCAGCTCAGAGATGGTTCCCTCAACTGATTCCTTCCATGAAGGTGTTAACTTATAAGGAAAGGCGGATAATGTTGATCCAATGCCTATTGGAGTTTAGGAGAATGAAAGATGATCGTATTTTTACATAGAGCACAGGAAGGAGTCAGCAACAGAAGACAATTACACAGTCAATGGAGGAATCCATTCCACTTCTCCAGCCTGTTACACCAAA